>NW_027095942.1:2500-79657 GCF_963924715.1 Thunnus thynnus | reverse complement strand
GATATTGCATATTTAAAACAATGTGAGCAAAACCTGGTCCCTGCCAGACATTTTAAGGCGTTTATCAAAAAGAGGCAGAGGATGCAGAGAGACAACTAAGTCCAAAGAAGATTTTTCATGTTATGTTGTTAGTTTTCTTAAGTTCATTGTTATGATTACAGCATCTGCGCATTGGTGTGTTCATACTTCATTAGTATTACTATAAGAAAAACAAAAGAAAGAAGTAGTAAGTTTAAACAAATTTTTTTTAAAAAAAACAACAAACAAAAAAACAAACAAAAAAAACCTCCACATGGACTCTGACTTGACGTGGCGTGGGGGCTTGCGTGCCTCGGATGCACTGAGGCCAGACCAAAGAGTCCACAACTTACCTTTGAATATACTTACCTACCTCTTATGCGTTAATACCAACCAAACAGTCCACGACTTACCTTCAAAATACTTACCTACCTCTTGTTCCTTAATACCTACCTCATCTCTCATGGGTGTCAGGATGTTTCGAAAAGTCACTCCATGGGTGGTACGAAGAGACTCCAAATGACCTGAAACGTGCTCCTAAATACTTTCTGCGTGCTCGATTTCGGCCTCCAACACTTGCTGAAATTTTCATCCCATTCATTTCCAATGGGGAGGGCATTTTGCTCTATAACTCGGGAACCGAAAGTCGTAGAGACTCGGGAGTGGGTGGCGTCAGACCTAATTCGGGGGCTCTGAACGCGCCAGTCTTGGACCCATGTCTCTACGACCTACCGTTCCTGAGATACGGCCATTTCAAAAACAGGAAGTGACGTATCTCAGGACCGGAAGCTCGCACATGCTCGTGGGTGGCACTGTTGGAAAGGCCGTGCCTGAATTAGTGGGGATGGAGCTTGGTTCCAAGTCTCTATGACCTCCCTATCAAAAGTTATTCACGTTTGTCCCGTTTTGTCCAGCGAGACAAACCTCGTTTAACCCCCATACCTACCGTAACCCTAGCCTCAACCCTAGCCCTAACCCTACCCCTACCCTAACTCGGGAACCGAAAGTCGTAGAGACTCGGGAGTGGGTGGCTTCAGACCTAATTTGGGGGCTCTGAATGCGCCAGTCTTGGACCCATGTCTCTACGACCTTCCGTTCCTGAGATACAGCCATTTCAAAAACAGGAAGTGACGTATCTCAGGACCGGAAGCTCGCACATGCTCGTGGGTGGCACTGTTGGAAAGGCCGTGCCTGAATTAGTGGGGATGGAGCTTGGTTCCAAGCCTCTATGACCTCCCTATCAAAAGTTATTCACGTTTGTCCCGTTTTGTCCAGCGAGACAAACCTCGTTTTATCCCCATACCTACCGTAACCCTAGCTCTAACCCTAGCCCTAACCCTACCCCTACCCTAACTCGGGAACCGAAAGTCGTAGAGACTCGGGAGTGGGTGGCTTCAGACCTAATTTGGGGGCTCTGAACGCGCCAGTCTTGGACCCATGTCTCTACGACCTTCCGTTGCTGAGATACGGCCATTTCAAAATCCGGAAGTGACGTATCTCAGGACCCAAAGCTCGCACATGCTCGTGGGTGGCACTGTTGGAAAGGCCGTGCCTGAATTAGTGGGGATGGAGCTTGGTTCCAAGTCTCTATGACCTCCCTATCAAAAGTTATTCACGTTTGTCCCGTTTTGTCCAGTGAGACAAACCTCGTTTAACCCCCATACCTACCGTAACCCTAACCCTAACCCCTAACTCTAACCCTAACCCTAACCCAGGGGGCTTTTCCCTTTCCAGGAACCTTTGACAGAGCCAGGGATCTTGTCACCCGGGCTGGCCTGGACCCTCTTAATTGCCTTCGGCTGGGGCTGGAAGAGATCAAGTTACGTTGGGTCCCCCACCTGAAAATGTGGCAAGGGAAGCGGGTACGATTCAGCTGGGACAAGAGGTCTTATGTAGAGCTTTTCGTGACGGAAACTGGCCCCCCGATGGTCTCTCGCCTGGCAGTCATCCGCTCCCACATCCTCCACCAGGTGGAACGGAGAGGACTCTGTTTTCCCAGTAAGCTGGACCGCTACAGGGAGCAGGGCATGCCGTGGCTGGAAAAGTGCCTCGTGGGGCTGCCCAATAAGATGGTCCATGGGGAGAAATGAGAGACGCTCACGTTCCTTTCATGCGTTGGCATCATCGAAAATGGAGACTACGTGGACTACGTGGCACCACGCGAGCTCACACTGGACCTGCCTTTGAGGCAATCAAAGATGCAGGAATTACATCTGCAGTCCCACCACAGTCTCCCGAAAGTTGGGCCCTTGGTGGTGTGGCGCCTGCACTAGGACATTCCGTGCAGGGTACCAAAACTAGAAACACATCTGACTTCCAAAGAGCCCCAAAACAAAAAAAAAACCCGCCAGGAAGAGCCAGAGGACATCCAGGCTGTGGATGAGGAGGACAGACCAGCTGACATACAGAAGCAGACACTGGGGTATATCCCCATAAACTGCCATCCACGCTGGTCAGCCGCTGAGCTCTCCTTTGTTGACCTGACCAGAATAGTCTCACACAGAAAGGCAGATATTGCATATTTAAAACAATGTGAGCAAAACCTGGTCCCTGCCAGACATTTTAAGGCGTTTATCAAAAAGAGGCAGAGGATGCAGAGAGACAACTAAGTCCAAAGAAGATTTTTCATGTTATGTTAAGTTCATTGTTATGATTACAGCATCTGCGCATTGGTGTGTTCATACTTCATTAGTATTACTATAAGAAAAACAAAAGAAAGAAGTAGTAAGTTTAAACAAAAAATTTTTTAAAAAAACAACAAACAAAAAAACAAACAAAAAAAACCTCCACATGGACTCTGACTTGACGTGGCGTGGGGGCTTGCGTGCCTCGGATGCACTGAGGCCAGACCAAAGAGTCCACAACTTACCTTTGAATATACTTACCTACCTACCTCTTATGCGTTAATACCAACCAAACAGTCCACGACTTACCTTCAAAATACTTCCCTACCTCTTGTTCCTTAATACCTACCTCATCTCTCATGGGTGTCAGGATGTTTCGAAAAGCCACTCCATGGGTGGTACGAATAGACTCCAAATGACCTGAAACGTGCTCCTAAATACTTTCTGCGTGCTCGATTTCGGCCTCCAACACTTGCTGAAATTTTCATCCCATTCATTTCCAATGGGGAGGACATTTTGCTCTAGAGACCCATGTCTCTACGACCTTCCGTTCCTGAGATACGGCCATTTCAAAAACAGGAAGTGACGTATCTCAGGACCGGAAGCTCGCACATGCTCGTGGGTGGCACTGTTGGAAAGGCCGTGCCTGAATTAGTGGGGATGGAGCTTGGTTCCAAGTCTCTATGACCTCCCTATCAAAAGTTATTCACGTTTGTCCCGTTTTGTCCAGCGAGACAAACCTCGTTTAACCCCCATACCTACCGTAACCCTAGCCTCAACCCTAGCCCTAACCCTACCCCTACCCTAACTCGGGAACCGAAAGTCGTAGAGACTCGGGAGTGGGTGGCTTCAGACCTAATTTGGGGGCTCTGAATGCGCCAGTCTTGGACCCATGTCTCTACGACCTTCCGTTCCTGAGATACAGCCATTTCAAAAACAGGAAGTGACGTATCTCAGGACCGGAAGCTCGCACATGCTCGTGGGTGGCACTGTTGGAAAGGCCGTGCCTGAATTAGTGGGGATGGAGCTTGGTTCCAAGCCTCTATGACCTCCCTATCAAAAGTTATTCACGTTTGTCCCGTTTTGTCCAGCGAGACAAACCTCGTTTTATCCCCATACCTACCGTAACCCTAGCCCTAACCCTAGCCCTAACCCTACCCCTACCCTAACTCGGGAACCGAAAGTCGTAGAGACTCGGGAGTGGGTGGCTTCAGACCTAATTTGGGGGCTCTGAACGCGCCAGTCTTGGACCCATGTCTCTACGACCTTCCGTTGCTGAGATACGGCCATTTCAAAATCCGGAAGTGACGTATCTCAGGACCCGAAGCTCGCACATGCTCGTGGGTGGCACTGTTGGAAAGGCCGTGCCTGAATTAGTGGGGATGGAGCTTGGTTCCAAGTCTCTATGACCTCCCTATCAAAAGTTATTCACGTTTGTCCCGTTTTGTCCAGTGAGACAAACCTCGTTTTACCCCCATACCTAACCCTAACCCTAACCCCTAACTCTAACCCTAACCCTAACCCAGGGGGCTTTTCCCTTTCCAGGAACCTTTGACAGAGCCAGGGATCTTGTCACCCGGGCTGGCCTGGACCCTCTTAATTGCCTTCGGCTGGGGCTGGAAGAGATCAAGTTACGTTGGGTCCCCCACCTGAAAATGTGGCAAGGGAAGCGGGTACGATTCAGCTGGGACAAGAGGTCTTATGTAGAGCTTTTCGTGACGGAAACTGGCCCCCAGATGGTCTCTCGCCTGGCAGTCATCCGCTCCCACATCCTCCACCAGGTGGAACGGAGAGGACTCTGTTTTCCCAGTAAGCTGGACCGCTACAGGGAGCAGGGCATGCCGCGGCTGGAAAAGTGTCTTGTGGGGCTGCCCAATAAGATGGTCCATGGGGAGAAATGAGAGACGCTCACGTTCCTTTCATGCATTGGCATCATCGAAAATGGAGACTACATGGACTACGTGGCACCACGCGAGCTCACACTGGACCTGCCTTTGAGGCAATCAAAGATGCAGGAATTACATTTGCAGTCCCACCACAGTCTCCCGAAAGTTGGGCCCTTGGTGGTGTGGCGCCTGCACGAGGACATTCCGTGCAGGGTACCAAAACTAGAAACACATCTGACTTCCAAAGAGCCTCAAAACAAAAAAAAACACGCCAGGAAGAGCCAGAGGACATCCAGGCTGTGGATGAGGAGGACAGACCAGCTGACATACAGAAGCAGACACTGGGGTATATCCCCATAAACTGCCATCCACGCTGGTCAGCCGCTGAGCTCTCCTTTGTTGACCTGACCAGAATATAGTCTCACACAGAAAGGCAGATATTGCATATTTAAAACAATGTGAGCAAAACCTGGTCCCTGCCAGACATTTTAAGGCGTTTATCAAAAAGAGGCAGAGGATGCAGAGAGACAACTAAGTCCAAAGAAGATTTTTCATGTTATGTTGTTAGTTTTCTTAAGTTCATTGTTATGATTACAGCATCTGCGCATTGGTGTGTTCATACTTCATTAGTATTACTATAAGAAAAACAAAAGAAAGAAGTAGTAAGTTTAAACAAATTTTTTTTTAAAAAAACAACAAACAAAAAAACAAACAAAAAAAACCTCCACATGGACTCTGACTTGACGTGGCGTGGGGGCTTGCGTGCCTCGGATGCACTGAGGCCAGACCAAAGAGTCCACAACTTACCTTTGAATATACTTACCTACCTCTTATGCGTTAATACCAACCAAACAGTCCACGACTTACCTTCAAAATACTTCCCTACCTCTTGTTCCTTAATACCTACCTCATCTCTCATGGGTGTCAGGATGTTTCGAAAAGCCACTCCATGGGTGGTACGAATAGACTCCAAATGACCTGAAACGTGCTCCTAAATACTTTCTGCGTGCTCGATTTCGGCCTCCAACACTTGCTGAAATTTTCATCCCATTCATTTCCAATGGGGAGGACATTTTGCTCTAGAGACCCATGTCTCTACGACCTTCCGTTCCTGAGATACGGCCATTTCAAAAACAGGAAGTGACGTATCTCAGGACCGGAAGCTCGCACATGCTCGTGGGTGGCACTGTTGGAAAGGCCGTGCCTGAATTAGTGGGGATGGAGCTTGGTTCCAAGTCTCTATGACCTCCCTATCAAAAGTTATTCACGTTTGTCCCGTTTTGTCCAGCGAGACAAACCTCGTTTAACCCCCATACCTACCGTAACCCTAGCCTCAACCCTAGCCCTAACCCTACCCCTACCCTAACTCGGGAACCGAAAGTCGTAGAGACTCGGGAGTGGGTGGCTTCAGACCTAATTTGGGGGCTCTGAATGCGCCAGTCTTGGACCCATGTCTCTACGACCTTCCGTTCCTGAGATACAGCCATTTCAAAAACAGGAAGTGACGTATCTCAGGACCGGAAGCTCGCACATGCTCGTGGGTGGCACTGTTGGAAAGGCCGTGCCTGAATTAGTGGGGATGGAGCTTGGTTCCAAGCCTCTATGACCTCCCTATCAAAAGTTATTCACGTTTGTCCCGTTTTGTCCAGCGAGACAAACCTCGTTTTATCCCCATACCTACCGTAACCCTAGCCCTAACCCTAGCCCTAACCCTACCCCTACCCTAACTCGGGAACCGAAAGTCGTAGAGACTCGGGAGTGGGTGGCTTCAGACCTAATTTGGGGGCTCTGAACGCGCCAGTCTTGGACCCATGTCTCTACGACCTTCCGTTGCTGAGATACGGCCATTTCAAAATCCGGAAGTGACGTATCTCAGGACCCAAAGCTCGCACATGCTCGTGGGTGGCACTGTTGGAAAGGCCGTGCCTGAATTAGTGGGGATGGAGCTTGGTTCCAAGTCTCTATGACCTCCCTATCAAAAGTTATTCACGTTTGTCCCGTTTTGTCCAGTGAGACAAACCTCGTTTAACCCCCATACCTACCGTAACCCTAACCCTAACCCCTAACTCTAACCCTAACCCTAACCCAGGGGGCTTTTCCCTTTCCAGGAACCTTTGACAGAGCCAGGGATCTTGTCACCCGGGCTGGCCTGGACCCTCTTAATTGCCTTCGGCTGGGGCTGGAAGAGATCAAGTTACGTTGGGTCCCCCACCTGAAAATGTGGCAAGGGAAGCGGGTACGATTCAGCTGGGACAAGAGGTCTTATGTAGAGCTTTTCGTGACGGAAACTGGCCCCCCGATGGTCTCTCGCCTGGCAGTCATCCGCTCCCACATCCTCCACCAGGTGGAACGGAGAGGACTCTGTTTTCCCAGTAAGCTGGACCGCTACAGGGAGCAGGGCATGCCGTGGCTGGAAAAGTGCCTCGTGGGGCTGCCCAATAAGATGGTCCATGGGGAGAAATGAGAGACGCTCACGTTCCTTTCATGCGTTGGCATCATCGAAAATGGAGACTACGTGGACTACGTGGCACCACGCGAGCTCACACTGGACCTGCCTTTGAGGCAATCAAAGATGCAGGAATTACATCTGCAGTCCCACCACAGTCTCCCGAAAGTTGGGCCCTTGGTGGTGTGGCGCCTGCACTAGGACATTCCGTGCAGGGTACCAAAACTAGAAACACATCTGACTTCCAAAGAGCCCCAAAACAAAAAAAAAACCCGCCAGGAAGAGCCAGAGGACATCCAGGCTGTGGATGAGGAGGACAGACCAGCTGACATACAGAAGCAGACACTGGGGTATATCCCCATAAACTGCCATCCACGCTGGTCAGCCGCTGAGCTCTCCTTTGTTGACCTGACCAGAATAGTCTCACACAGAAAGGCAGATATTGCATATTTAAAACAATGTGAGCAAAACCTGGTCCCTGCCAGACATTTTAAGGCGTTTATCAAAAAGAGGCAGAGGATGCAGAGAGACAACTAAGTCCAAAGAAGATTTTTCATGTTATGTTAAGTTCATTGTTATGATTACAGCATCTGCGCATTGGTGTGTTCATACTTCATTAGTATTACTATAAGAAAAACAAAAGAAAGAAGTAGTAAGTTTAAACAAAAAATTTTTTAAAAAAACAACAAACAAAAAAACAAACAAAAAAAACCTCCACATGGACTCTGACTTGACGTGGCGTGGGGGCTTGCGTGCCTCGGATGCACTGAGGCCAGACCAAAGAGTCCACAACTTACCTTTGAATATACTTACCTACCTACCTCTTATGCGTTAATACCAACCAAACAGTCCACGACTTACCTTCAAAATACTTCCCTACCTCTTGTTCCTTAATACCTACCTCATCTCTCATGGGTGTCAGGATGTTTCGAAAAGCCACTCCATGGGTGGTACGAATAGACTCCAAATGACCTGAAACGTGCTCCTAAATACTTTCTGCGTGCTCGATTTCGGCCTCCAACACTTGCTGAAATTTTCATCCCATTCATTTCCAATGGGGAGGACATTTTGCTCTAGAGACCCATGTCTCTACGACCTTCCGTTCCTGAGATACGGCCATTTCAAAAACAGGAAGTGACGTATCTCAGGACCGGAAGCTCGCACATGCTCGTGGGTGGCACTGTTGGAAAGGCCGTGCCTGAATTAGTGGGGATGGAGCTTGGTTCCAAGTCTCTATGACCTCCCTATCAAAAGTTATTCACGTTTGTCCCGTTTTGTCCAGCGAGACAAACCTCGTTTAACCCCCATACCTACCGTAACCCTAGCCTCAACCCTAGCCCTAACCCTACCCCTACCCTAACTCGGGAACCGAAAGTCGTAGAGACTCGGGAGTGGGTGGCTTCAGACCTAATTTGGGGGCTCTGAATGCGCCAGTCTTGGACCCATGTCTCTACGACCTTCCGTTCCTGAGATACAGCCATTTCAAAAACAGGAAGTGACGTATCTCAGGACCGGAAGCTCGCACATGCTCGTGGGTGGCACTGTTGGAAAGGCCGTGCCTGAATTAGTGGGGATGGAGCTTGGTTCCAAGCCTCTATGACCTCCCTATCAAAAGTTATTCACGTTTGTCCCGTTTTGTCCAGCGAGACAAACCTCGTTTTATCCCCATACCTACCGTAACCCTAGCCCTAACCCTAGCCCTAACCCTACCCCTACCCTAACTCGGGAACCGAAAGTCGTAGAGACTCGGGAGTGGGTGGCTTCAGACCTAATTTGGGGGCTCTGAACGCGCCAGTCTTGGACCCATGTCTCTACGACCTTCCGTTGCTGAGATACGGCCATTTCAAAATCCGGAAGTGACGTATCTCAGGACCCGAAGCTCGCACATGCTCGTGGGTGGCACTGTTGGAAAGGCCGTGCCTGAATTAGTGGGGATGGAGCTTGGTTCCAAGTCTCTATGACCTCCCTATCAAAAGTTATTCACGTTTGTCCCGTTTTGTCCAGTGAGACAAACCTCGTTTTACCCCCATACCTAACCCTAACCCTAACCCCTAACTCTAACCCTAACCCTAACCCAGGGGGCTTTTCCCTTTCCAGGAACCTTTGACAGAGCCAGGGATCTTGTCACCCGGGCTGGCCTGGACCCTCTTAATTGCCTTCGGCTGGGGCTGGAAGAGATCAAGTTACGTTGGGTCCCCCACCTGAAAATGTGGCAAGGGAAGCGGGTACGATTCAGCTGGGACAAGAGGTCTTATGTAGAGCTTTTCGTGACGGAAACTGGCCCCCAGATGGTCTCTCGCCTGGCAGTCATCCGCTCCCACATCCTCCACCAGGTGGAACGGAGAGGACTCTGTTTTCCCAGTAAGCTGGACCGCTACAGGGAGCAGGGCATGCCGCGGCTGGAAAAGTGTCTTGTGGGGCTGCCCAATAAGATGGTCCATGGGGAGAAATGAGAGACGCTCACGTTCCTTTCATGCATTGGCATCATCGAAAATGGAGACTACATGGACTACGTGGCACCACGCGAGCTCACACTGGACCTGCCTTTGAGGCAATCAAAGATGCAGGAATTACATTTGCAGTCCCACCACAGTCTCCCGAAAGTTGGGCCCTTGGTGGTGTGGCGCCTGCACGAGGACATTCCGTGCAGGGTACCAAAACTAGAAACACATCTGACTTCCAAAGAGCCTCAAAACAAAAAAAAACACGCCAGGAAGAGCCAGAGGACATCCAGGCTGTGGATGAGGAGGACAGACCAGCTGACATACAGAAGCAGACACTGGGGTATATCCCCATAAACTGCCATCCACGCTGGTCAGCCGCTGAGCTCTCCTTTGTTGACCTGACCAGAATATAGTCTCACACAGAAAGGCAGATATTGCATATTTAAAACAATGTGAGCAAAACCTGGTCCCTGCCAGACATTTTAAGGCGTTTATCAAAAAGAGGCAGAGGATGCAGAGAGACAACTAAGTCCAAAGAAGATTTTTCATGTTATGTTGTTAGTTTTCTTAAGTTCATTGTTATGATTACAGCATCTGCGCATTGGTGTGTTCATACTTCATTAGTATTACTATAAGAAAAACAAAAGAAAGAAGTAGTAAGTTTAAACAAATTTTTTTTTAAAAAAACAACAAACAAAAAAACAAACAAAAAAAACCTCCACATGGACTCTGACTTGACGTGGCGTGGGGGCTTGCGTGCCTCGGATGCACTGAGGCCAGACCAAAGAGTCCACAACTTACCTTTGAATATACTTACCTACCTCTTATGCGTTAATACCAACCAAACAGTCCACGACTTACCTTCAAAATACTTCCCTACCTCTTGTTCCTTAATACCTACCTCATCTCTCATGGGTGTCAGGATGTTTCGAAAAGCCACTCCATGGGTGGTACGAATAGACTCCAAATGACCTGAAACGTGCTCCTAAATACTTTCTGCGTGCTCGATTTCGGCCTCCAACACTTGCTGAAATTTTCATCCCATTCATTTCCAATGGGGAGGACATTTTGCTCTAGAGACCCATGTCTCTACGACCTTCCGTTCCTGAGATACGGCCATTTCAAAAACAGGAAGTGACGTATCTCAGGACCGGAAGCTCGCACATGCTCGTGGGTGGCACTGTTGGAAAGGCCGTGCCTGAATTAGTGGGGATGGAGCTTGGTTCCAAGTCTCTATGACCTCCCTATCAAAAGTTATTCACGTTTGTCCCGTTTTGTCCAGCGAGACAAACCTCGTTTAACCCCCATACCTACCGTAACCCTAGCCTCAACCCTAGCCCTAACCCTACCCCTACCCTAACTCGGGAACCGAAAGTCGTAGAGACTCGGGAGTGGGTGGCTTCAGACCTAATTTGGGGGCTCTGAATGCGCCAGTCTTGGACCCATGTCTCTACGACCTTCCGTTCCTGAGATACAGCCATTTCAAAAACAGGAAGTGACGTATCTCAGGACCGGAAGCTCGCACATGCTCGTGGGTGGCACTGTTGGAAAGGCCGTGCCTGAATTAGTGGGGATGGAGCTTGGTTCCAAGCCTCTATGACCTCCCTATCAAAAGTTATTCACGTTTGTCCCGTTTTGTCCAGCGAGACAAACCTCGTTTTATCCCCATACCTACCGTAACCCTAGCCCTAACCCTAGCCCTAACCCTACCCCTACCCTAACTCGGGAACCGAAAGTCGTAGAGACTCGGGAGTGGGTGGCTTCAGACCTAATTTGGGGGCTCTGAACGCGCCAGTCTTGGACCCATGTCTCTACGACCTTCCGTTGCTGAGATACGGCCATTTCAAAATCCGGAAGTGACGTATCTCAGGACCCAAAGCTCGCACATGCTCGTGGGTGGCACTGTTGGAAAGGCCGTGCCTGAATTAGTGGGGATGGAGCTTGGTTCCAAGTCTCTATGACCTCCCTATCAAAAGTTATTCACGTTTGTCCCGTTTTGTCCAGTGAGACAAACCTCGTTTAACCCCCATACCTACCGTAACCCTAACCCTAACCCCTAACTCTAACCCTAACCCTAACCCAGGGGGCTTTTCCCTTTCCAGGAACCTTTGACAGAGCCAGGGATCTTGTCACCCGGGCTGGCCTGGACCCTCTTAATTGCCTTCGGCTGGGGCTGGAAGAGATCAAGTTACGTTGGGTCCCCCACCTGAAAATGTGGCAAGGGAAGCGGGTACGATTCAGCTGGGACAAGAGGTCTTATGTAGAGCTTTTCGTGACGGAAACTGGCCCCCCGATGGTCTCTCGCCTGGCAGTCATCCGCTCCCACATCCTCCACCAGGTGGAACGGAGAGGACTCTGTTTTCCCAGTAAGCTGGACCGCTACAGGGAGCAGGGCATGCCGTGGCTGGAAAAGTGCCTCGTGGGGCTGCCCAATAAGATGGTCCATGGGGAGAAATGAGAGACGCTCACGTTCCTTTCATGCGTTGGCATCATCGAAAATGGAGACTACGTGGACTACGTGGCACCACGCGAGCTCACACTGGACCTGCCTTTGAGGCAATCAAAGATGCAGGAATTACATCTGCAGTCCCACCACAGTCTCCCGAAAGTTGGGCCCTTGGTGGTGTGGCGCCTGCACTAGGACATTCCGTGCAGGGTACCAAAACTAGAAACACATCTGACTTCCAAAGAGCCCCAAAACAAAAAAAAAACCCGCCAGGAAGAGCCAGAGGACATCCAGGCTGTGGATGAGGAGGACAGACCAGCTGACATACAGAAGCAGACACTGGGGTATATCCCCATAAACTGCCATCCACGCTGGTCAGCCGCTGAGCTCTCCTTTGTTGACCTGACCAGAATAGTCTCACACAGAAAGGCAGATATTGCATATTTAAAACAATGTGAGCAAAACCTGGTCCCTGCCAGACATTTTAAGGCGTTTATCAAAAAGAGGCAGAGGATGCAGAGAGACAACTAAGTCCAAAGAAGATTTTTCATGTTATGTTGTTAGTTTTCTTAAGTTCATTGTTATGATTACAGCATCTGCGCATTGGTGTGTTCATACTTCATTAGTATTACTATAAGAAAAACAAAAGAAAGAAGTAGTAAGTTTAAACAAATTTTTTTTAAAAAAAACAACAAACAAAAAAACAAACAAAAAAAACCTCCACATGGACTCTGACTTGACGTGGCGTGGGGGCTTGCGTGCCTCGGATGCACTGAGGCCAGACCAAAGAGTCCACAACTTACCTTTGAATATACTTACCTACCTCTTATGCGTTAATACCAACCAAACAGTCCACGACTTACCTTCAAAATACTTACCTACCTCTTGTTCCTTAATACCTACCTCATCTCTCATGGGTGTCAGGATGTTTCGAAAAGTCACTCCATGGGTGGTACGAAGAGACTCCAAATGACCTGAAACGTGCTCCTAAATACTTTCTGCGTGCTCGATTTCGGCCTCCAACACTTGCTGAAATTTTCATCCCATTCATTTCCAATGGGGAGGGCATTTTGCTCTATAACTCGGGAACCGAAAGTCGTAGAGACTCGGGAGTGGGTGGCGTCAGACCTAATTCGGGGGCTCTGAACGCGCCAGTCTTGGACCCATGTCTCTACGACCTACCGTTCCTGAGATACGGCCATTTCAAAAACAGGAAGTGACGTATCTCAGGACCGGAAGCTCGCACATGCTCGTGGGTGGCACTGTTGGAAAGGCCGTGCCTGAATTAGTGGGGATGGAGCTTGGTTCCAAGTCTCTATGACCTCCCTATCAAAAGTTATTCACGTTTGTCCCGTTTTGTCCAGCGAGACAAACCTCGTTTAACCCCCATACCTACCGTAACCCTAGCCTCAACCCTAGCCCTAACCCTACCCCTACCCTAACTCGGGAACCGAAAGTCGTAGAGACTCGGGAGTGGGTGGCTTCAGACCTAATTTGGGGGCTCTGAATGCGCCAGTCTTGGACCCATGTCTCTACGACCTTCCGTTCCTGAGATACAGCCATTTCAAAAACAGGAAGTGACGTATCTCAGGACCGGAAGCTCGCACATGCTCGTGGGTGGCACTGTTGGAAAGGCCGTGCCTGAATTAGTGGGGATGGAGCTTGGTTCCAAGCCTCTATGACCTCCCTATCAAAAGTTATTCACGTTTGTCCCGTTTTGTCCAGCGAGACAAACCTCGTTTTATCCCCATACCTACCGTAACCCTAGCCCTAACCCTAGCCCTAACCCTACCCCTACCCTAACTCGGGAACCGAAAGTCGTAGAGACTCGGGAGTGGGTGGCTTCAGACCTAATTTGGGGGCTCTGAACGCGCCAGTCTTGGACCCATGTCTCTACGACCTTCCGTTGCTGAGATACGGCCATTTCAAAATCCGGAAGTGACGTATCTCAGGACCCAAAGCTCGCACATGCTCGTGGGTGGCACTGTTGGAAAGGCCGTGCCTGAATTAGTGGGGATGGAGCTTGGTTCCAAGTCTCTATGACCTCCCTATCAAAAGTTATTCACGTTTGTCCCGTTTTGTCCAGTGAGACAAACCTCGTTTAACCCCCATACCTACCGTAACCCTAACCCTAACCCCTAACTCTAACCCTAACCCTAACCCAGGGGGCTTTTCCCTTTCCAGGAACCTTTGACAGAGCCAGGGATCTTGTCACCCGGGCTGGCCTGGACCCTCTTAATTGCCTTCGGCTGGGGCTGGAAGAGATCAAGTTACGTTGGGTCCCCCACCTGAAAATGTGGCAAGGGAAGCGGGTACGATTCAGCTGGGACAAGAGGTCTTATGTAGAGCTTTTCGTGACGGAAACTGGCCCCCCGATGGTCTCTCGCCTGGCAGTCATCCGCTCCCACATCCTCCACCAGGTGGAACGGAGAGGACTCTGTTTTCCCAGTAAGCTGGACCGCTACAGGGAGCAGGGCATGCCGTGGCTGGAAAAGTGCCTCGTGGGGCTGCCCAATAAGATGGTCCATGGGGAGAAATGAGAGACGCTCACGTTCCTTTCATGCGTTGGCATCATCGAAAATGGAGACTACGTGGACTACGTGGCACCACGCGAGCTCACACTGGACCTGCCTTTGAGGCAATCAAAGATGCAGGAATTACATCTGCAGTCCCACCACAGTCTCCCGAAAGTTGGGCCCTTGGTGGTGTGGCGCCTGCACTAGGACATTCCGTGCAGGGTACCAAAACTAGAAACACATCTGACTTCCAAAGAGCCCCAAAACAAAAAAAAAACCCGCCAGGAAGAGCCAGAGGACATCCAGGCTGTGGATGAGGAGGACAGACCAGCTGACATACAGAAGCAGACACTGGGGTATATCCCCATAAACTGCCATCCACGCTGGTCAGCCGCTGAGCTCTCCTTTGTTGACCTGACCAGAATAGTCTCACACAGAAAGGCAGATATTGCATATTTAAAACAATGTGAGCAAAACCTGGTCCCTGCCAGACATTTTAAGGCGTTTATCAAAAAGAGGCAGAGGATGCAGAGAGACAACTAAGTCCAAAGAAGATTTTTCATGTTATGTTGTTAGTTTTCTTAAGTTCATTGTTATGATTACAGCATCTGCGCATTGGTGTGTTCATACTTCATTAGTATTACTATAAGAAAAACAAAAGAAAGAAGTAGTAAGTTTAAACAAATTTTTTTTAAAAAAAACAACAAACAAAAAAACAAACAAAAAAAACCTCCACATGGACTCTGACTTGACGTGGCGTGGGGGCTTGCGTGCCTCGGATGCACTGAGGCCAGACCAAAGAGTCCACAACTTACCTTTGAATATACTTACCTACCTCTTATGCGTTAATACCAACCAAACAGTCCACGACTTACCTTCAAAATACTTACCTACCTCTTGTTCCTTAATACCTACCTCATCTCTCATGGGTGTCAGGATGTTTCGAAAAGTCACTCCATGGGTGGTACGAAGAGACTCCAAATGACCTGAAACGTGCTCCTAAATACTTTCTGCGTGCTCGATTTCGGCCTCCAACACTTGCTGAAATTTTCATCCCATTCATTTCCAATGGGGAGGGCATTTTGCTCTATAACTCGGGAACCGAAAGTCGTAGAGACTCGGGAGTGGGTGGCGTCAGACCTAATTCGGGGGCTCTGAACGCGCCAGTCTTGGACCCATGTCTCTACGACCTACCGTTCCTGAGATACGGCCATTTCAAAAACAGGAAGTGACGTATCTCAGGACCGGAAGCTCGCACATGCTCGTGGGTGGCACTGTTGGAAAGGCCGTGCCTGAATTAGTGGGGATGGAGCTTGGTTCCAAGTCTCTATGACCTCCCTATCAAAAGTTATTCACGTTTGTCCCGTTTTGTCCAGCGAGACAAACCTCGTTTAACCCCCATACCTACCGTAACCCTAGCCTCAACCCTAGCCCTAACCCTACCCCTACCCTAACTCGGGAACCGAAAGTCGTAGAGACTCGGGAGTGGGTGGCTTCAGACCTAATTTGGGGGCTCTGAATGCGCCAGTCTTGGACCCATGTCTCTACGACCTTCCGTTCCTGAGATACAGCCATTTCAAAAACAGGAAGTGACGTATCTCAGGACCGGAAGCTCGCACATGCTCGTGGGTGGCACTGTTGGAAAGGCCGTGCCTGAATTAGTGGGGATGGAGCTTGGTTCCAAGCCTCTATGACCTCCCTATCAAAAGTTATTCACGTTTGTCCCGTTTTGTCCAGCGAGACAAACCTCGTTTTATCCCCATACCTACCGTAACCCTAGCCCTAACCCTAGCCCTAACCCTACCCCTACCCTAACTCGGGAACCGAAAGTCGTAGAGACTCGGGAGTGGGTGGCTTCAGACCTAATTTGGGGGCTCTGAACGCGCCAGTCTTGGACCCATGTCTCTACGACCTTCCGTTGCTGAGATACGGCCATTTCAAAATCCGGAAGTGACGTATCTCAGGACCCAAAGCTCGCACATGCTCGTGGGTGGCACTGTTGGAAAGGCCGTGCCTGAATTAGTGGGGATGGAGCTTGGTTCCAAGTCTCTATGACCTCCCTATCAAAAGTTATTCACGTTTGTCCCGTTTTGTCCAGTGAGACAAACCTCGTTTAACCCCCATACCTACCGTAACCCTAACCCTAACCCCTAACTCTAACCCTAACCCTAACCCAGGGGGCTTTTCCCTTTCCAGGAACCTTTGACAGAGCCAGGGATCTTGTCACCCGGGCTGGCCTGGACCCTCTTAATTGCCTTCGGCTGGGGCTGGAAGAGATCAAGTTACGTTGGGTCCCCCACCTGAAAATGTGGCAAGGGAAGCGGGTACGATTCAGCTGGGACAAGAGGTCTTATGTAGAGCTTTTCGTGACGGAAACTGGCCCCCCGATGGTCTCTCGCCTGGCAGTCATCCGCTCCCACATCCTCCACCAGGTGGAACGGAGAGGACTCTGTTTTCCCAGTAAGCTGGACCGCTACAGGGAGCAGGGCATGCCGTGGCTGGAAAAGTGCCTCGTGGGGCTGCCCAATAAGATGGTCCATGGGGAGAAATGAGAGACGCTCACGTTCCTTTCATGCGTTGGCATCTTCGAAAATGGAGACTACGTGGACTACGTGGCACCACGCGAGCTCACACTGGACCTGCCTTTGAGGCAATCAAAGATGCAGGAATTACATCTGCAGTCCCACCACAGTCTCCCGAAAGTTGGGCCCTTGGTGGTGTGGCGCCTGCACTA
The DNA here is from genome assembly GCF_963924715.1 of Thunnus thynnus. Classification (NCBI taxonomy): domain Eukaryota; kingdom Metazoa; phylum Chordata; class Actinopteri; order Scombriformes; family Scombridae; genus Thunnus; species Thunnus thynnus. The sequence continues at coordinate 62,543 of NW_027095942.1, read as the reverse complement.
GGACATTCCGTGCAGGGTACCAAAACTAGAAACACATCTGACTTCCAAAGAGCCCCAAAACAAAAAAAAAACCCGCCAGGAAGAGCCAGAGGACATCCAGGCTGTGGATGAGGAGGACAGACCAGCTGACATACAGAAGCAGACACTGGGGTATATCCCCATAAACTGCCATCCACGCTGGTCAGCCGCTGAGCTCTCCTTTGTTGACCTGACCAGAATAGTCTCACACAGAAAGGCAGATATTGCATATTTAAAACAATGTGAGCAAAACCTGGTCCCTGCCAGACATTTTAAGGCGTTTATCAAAAAGAGGCAGAGGATGCAGAGAGACAACTAAGTCCAAAGAAGATTTTTCATGTTATGTTGTTAGTTTTCTTAAGTTCATTGTTATGATTACAGCATCTGCGCATTGGTGTGTTCATACTTCATTAGTATTACTATAAGAAAAACAAAAGAAAGAAGTAGTAAGTTTAAACAAATTTTTTTTAAAAAAAACAACAAACAAAAAAACAAACAAAAAAAACCTCCACATGGACTCTGACTTGACGTGGCGTGGGGGCTTGCGTGCCTCGGATGCACTGAGGCCAGACCAAAGAGTCCACAACTTACCTTTGAATATACTTACCTACCTCTTATGCGTTAATACCAACCAAACAGTCCACGACTTACCTTCAAAATACTTACCTACCTCTTGTTCCTTAATACCTACCTCATCTCTCATGGGTGTCAGGATGTTTCGAAAAGTCACTCCATGGGTGGTACGAAGAGACTCCAAATGACCTGAAACGTGCTCCTAAATACTTTCTGCGTGCTCGATTTCGGCCTCCAACACTTGCTGAAATTTTCATCCCATTCATTTCCAATGGGGAGGGCATTTTGCTCTATAACTCGGGAACCGAAAGTCGTAGAGACTCGGGAGTGGGTGGCGTCAGACCTAATTCGGGGGCTCTGAACGCGCCAGTCTTGGACCCATGTCTCTACGACCTACCGTTCCTGAGATACGGCCATTTCAAAAACAGGAAGTGACGTATCTCAGGACCGGAAGCTCGCACATGCTCGTGGGTGGCACTGTTGGAAAGGCCGTGCCTGAATTAGTGGGGATGGAGCTTGGTTCCAAGTCTCTATGACCTCCCTATCAAAAGTTATTCACGTTTGTCCCGTTTTGTCCAGCGAGACAAACCTCGTTTAACCCCCATACCTACCGTAACCCTAGCCTCAACCCTAGCCCTAACCCTACCCCTACCCTAACTCGGGAACCGAAAGTCGTAGAGACTCGGGAGTGGGTGGCTTCAGACCTAATTTGGGGGCTCTGAATGCGCCAGTCTTGGACCCATGTCTCTACGACCTTCCGTTCCTGAGATACAGCCATTTCAAAAACAGGAAGTGACGTATCTCAGGACCGGAAGCTCGCACATGCTCGTGGGTGGCACTGTTGGAAAGGCCGTGCCTGAATTAGTGGGGATGGAGCTTGGTTCCAAGCCTCTATGACCTCCCTATCAAAAGTTATTCACGTTTGTCCCGTTTTGTCCAGCGAGACAAACCTCGTTTTATCCCCATACCTACCGTAACCCTAGCCCTAACCCTAGCCCTAACCCTACCCCTACCCTAACTCGGGAACCGAAAGTCGTAGAGACTCGGGAGTGGGTGGCTTCAGACCTAATTTGGGGGCTCTGAACGCGCCAGTCTTGGACCCATGTCTCTACGACCTTCCGTTGCTGAGATACGGCCATTTCAAAATCCGGAAGTGACGTATCTCAGGACCCAAAGCTCGCACATGCTCGTGGGTGGCACTGTTGGAAAGGCCGTGCCTGAATTAGTGGGGATGGAGCTTGGTTCCAAGTCTCTATGACCTCCCTATCAAAAGTTATTCACGTTTGTCCCGTTTTGTCCAGTGAGACAAACCTCGTTTAACCCCCATACCTACCGTAACCCTAACCCTAACCCCTAACTCTAACCCTAACCCTAACCCAGGGGGCTTTTCCCTTTCCAGGAACCTTTGACAGAGCCAGGGATCTTGTCACCCGGGCTGGCCTGGACCCTCTTAATTGCCTTCGGCTGGGGCTGGAAGAGATCAAGTTACGTTGGGTCCCCCACCTGAAAATGTGGCAAGGGAAGCGGGTACGATTCAGCTGGGACAAGAGGTCTTATGTAGAGCTTTTCGTGACGGAAACTGGCCCCCCGATGGTCTCTCGCCTGGCAGTCATCCGCTCCCACATCCTCCACCAGGTGGAACGGAGAGGACTCTGTTTTCCCAGTAAGCTGGACCGCTACAGGGAGCAGGGCATGCCGTGGCTGGAAAAGTGCCTCGTGGGGCTGCCCAATAAGATGGTCCATGGGGAGAAATGAGAGACGCTCACGTTCCTTTCATGCGTTGGCATCATCGAAAATGGAGACTACGTGGACTACGTGGCACCACGCGAGCTCACACTGGACCTGCCTTTGAGGCAATCAAAGATGCAGGAATTACATCTGCAGTCCCACCACAGTCTCCCGAAAGTTGGGCCCTTGGTGGTGTGGCGCCTGCACTAGGACATTCCGTGCAGGGTACCAAAACTAGAAACACATCTGACTTCCAAAGAGCCCCAAAACAAAAAAAAAACCCGCCAGGAAGAGCCAGAGGACATCCAGGCTGTGGATGAGGAGGACAGACCAGCTGACATACAGAAGCAGACACTGGGGTATATCCCCATAAACTGCCATCCACGCTGGTCAGCCGCTGAGCTCTCCTTTGTTGACCTGACCAGAATAGTCTCACACAGAAAGGCAGATATTGCATATTTAAAACAATGTGAGCAAAACCTGGTCCCTGCCAGACATTTTAAGGCGTTTATCAAAAAGAGGCAGAGGATGCAGAGAGACAACTAAGTCCAAAGAAGATTTTTCATGTTATGTTGTTAGTTTTCTTAAGTTCATTGTTATGATTACAGCATCTGCGCATTGGTGTGTTCATACTTCATTAGTATTACTATAAGAAAAACAAAAGAAAGAAGTAGTAAGTTTAAACAAATTTTTTTTAAAAAAAACAACAAACAAAAAAACAAACAAAAAAAACCTCCACATGGACTCTGACTTGACGTGGCGTGGGGGCTTGCGTGCCTCGGATGCACTGAGGCCAGACCAAAGAGTCCACAACTTACCTTTGAATATACTTACCTACCTCTTATGCGTTAATACCAACCAAACAGTCCACGACTTACCTTCAAAATACTTACCTACCTCTTGTTCCTTAATACCTACCTCATCTCTCATGGGTGTCAGGATGTTTCGAAAAGTCACTCCATGGGTGGTACGAAGAGACTCCAAATGACCTGAAACGTGCTCCTAAATACTTTCTGCGTGCTCGATTTCGGCCTCCAACACTTGCTGAAATTTTCATCCCATTCATTTCCAATGGGGAGGGCATTTTGCTCTATAACTCGGGAACCGAAAGTCGTAGAGACTCGGGAGTGGGTGGCGTCAGACCTAATTCGGGGGCTCTGAACGCGCCAGTCTTGGACCCATGTCTCTACGACCTACCGTTCCTGAGATACGGCCATTTCAAAAACAGGAAGTGACGTATCTCAGGACCGGAAGCTCGCACATGCTCGTGGGTGGCACTGTTGGAAAGGCCGTGCCTGAATTAGTGGGGATGGAGCTTGGTTCCAAGTCTCTATGACCTCCCTATCAAAAGTTATTCACGTTTGTCCCGTTTTGTCCAGCGAGACAAACCTCGTTTAACCCCCATACCTACCGTAACCCTAGCCTCAACCCTAGCCCTAACCCTACCCCTACCCTAACTCGGGAACCGAAAGTCGTAGAGACTCGGGAGTGGGTGGCTTCAGACCTAATTTGGGGGCTCTGAATGCGCCAGTCTTGGACCCATGTCTCTACGACCTTCCGTTCCTGAGATACAGCCATTTCAAAAACAGGAAGTGACGTATCTCAGGACCGGAAGCTCGCACATGCTCGTGGGTGGCACTGTTGGAAAGGCCGTGCCTGAATTAGTGGGGATGGAGCTTGGTTCCAAGCCTCTATGACCTCCCTATCAAAAGTTATTCACGTTTGTCCCGTTTTGTCCAGCGAGACAAACCTCGTTTTATCCCCATACCTACCGTAACCCTAGCCCTAACCCTAGCCCTAACCCTACCCCTACCCTAACTCGGGAACCGAAAGTCGTAGAGACTCGGGAGTGGGTGGCTTCAGACCTAATTTGGGGGCTCTGAACGCGCCAGTCTTGGACCCATGTCTCTACGACCTTCCGTTGCTGAGATACGGCCATTTCAAAATCCGGAAGTGACGTATCTCAGGACCCAAAGCTCGCACATGCTCGTGGGTGGCACTGTTGGAAAGGCCGTGCCTGAATTAGTGGGGATGGAGCTTGGTTCCAAGTCTCTATGACCTCCCTATCAAAAGTTATTCACGTTTGTCCCGTTTTGTCCAGTGAGACAAACCTCGTTTAACCCCCATACCTACCGTAACCCTAACCCTAACCCCTAACTCTAACCCTAACCCTAACCCAGGGGGCTTTTCCCTTTCCAGGAACCTTTGACAGAGCCAGGGATCTTGTCACCCGGGCTGGCCTGGACCCTCTTAATTGCCTTCGGCTGGGGCTGGAAGAGATCAAGTTACGTTGGGTCCCCCACCTGAAAATGTGGCAAGGGAAGCGGGTACGATTCAGCTGGGACAAGAGGTCTTATGTAGAGCTTTTCGTGACGGAAACTGGCCCCCCGATGGTCTCTCGCCTGGCAGTCATCCGCTCCCACATCCTCCACCAGGTGGAACGGAGAGGACTCTGTTTTCCCAGTAAGCTGGACCGCTACAGGGAGCAGGGCATGCCGTGGCTGGAAAAGTGCCTCGTGGGGCTGCCCAATAAGATGGTCCATGGGGAGAAATGAGAGACGCTCACGTTCCTTTCATGCGTTGGCATCATCGAAAATGGAGACTACGTGGACTACGTGGCACCACGCGAGCTCACACTGGACCTGCCTTTGAGGCAATCAAAGATGCAGGAATTACATCTGCAGTCCCACCACAGTCTCCCGAAAGTTGGGCCCTTGGTGGTGTGGCGCCTGCACTAGGACATTCCGTGCAGGGTACCAAAACTAGAAACACATCTGACTTCCAAAGAGCCCCAAAACAAAAAAAAAACCCGCCAGGAAGAGCCAGAGGACATCCAGGCTGTGGATGAGGAGGACAGACCAGCTGACATACAGAAGCAGACACTGGGGTATATCCCCATAAACTGCCATCCACGCTGGTCAGCCGCTGAGCTCTCCTTTGTTGACCTGACCAGAATAGTCTCACACAGAAAGGCAGATATTGCATATTTAAAACAATGTGAGCAAAACCTGGTCCCTGCCAGACATTTTAAGGCGTTTATCAAAAAGAGGCAGAGGATGCAGAGAGACAACTAAGTCCAAAGAAGATTTTTCATGTTATGTTGTTAGTTTTCTTAAGTTCATTGTTATGATTACAGCATCTGCGCATTGGTGTGTTCATACTTCATTAGTATTACTATAAGAAAAACAAAAGAAAGAAGTAGTAAGTTTAAACAAATTTTTTTTAAAAAAAACAACAAACAAAAAAACAAACAAAAAAAACCTCCACATGGACTCTGACTTGACGTGGCGTGGGGGCTTGCGTGCCTCGGATGCACTGAGGCCAGACCAAAGAGTCCACAACTTACCTTTGAATATACTTACCTACCTCTTATGCGTTAATACCAACCAAACAGTCCACGACTTACCTTCAAAATACTTACCTACCTCTTGTTCCTTAATACCTACCTCATCTCTCATGGGTGTCAGGATGTTTCGAAAAGTCACTCCATGGGTGGTACGAAGAGACTCCAAATGACCTGAAACGTGCTCCTAAATACTTTCTGCGTGCTCGATTTCGGCCTCCAACACTTGCTGAAATTTTCATCCCATTCATTTCCAATGGGGAGGGCATTTTGCTCTATAACTCGGGAACCGAAAGTCGTAGAGACTCGGGAGTGGGTGGCGTCAGACCTAATTCGGGGGCTCTGAACGCGCCAGTCTTGGACCCATGTCTCTACGACCTACCGTTCCTGAGATACGGCCATTTCAAAAACAGGAAGTGACGTATCTCAGGACCGGAAGCTCGCACATGCTCGTGGGTGGCACTGTTGGAAAGGCCGTGCCTGAATTAGTGGGGATGGAGCTTGGTTCCAAGTCTCTATGACCTCCCTATCAAAAGTTATTCACGTTTGTCCCGTTTTGTCCAGCGAGACAAACCTCGTTTAACCCCCATACCTACCGTAACCCTAGCCTCAACCCTAGCCCTAACCCTACCCCTACCCTAACTCGGGAACCGAAAGTCGTAGAGACTCGGGAGTGGGTGGCTTCAGACCTAATTTGGGGGCTCTGAATGCGCCAGTCTTGGACCCATGTCTCTACGACCTTCCGTTCCTGAGATACAGCCATTTCAAAAACAGGAAGTGACGTATCTCAGGACCGGAAGCTCGCACATGCTCGTGGGTGGCACTGTTGGAAAGGCCGTGCCTGAATTAGTGGGGATGGAGCTTGGTTCCAAGCCTCTATGACCTCCCTATCAAAAGTTATTCACGTTTGTCCCGTTTTGTCCAGCGAGACAAACCTCGTTTTATCCCCATACCTACCGTAACCCTAGCTCTAACCCTAGCCCTAACCCTACCCCTACCCTAACTCGGGAACCGAAAGTCGTAGAGACTCGGGAGTGGGTGGCTTCAGACCTAATTTGGGGGCTCTGAACGCGCCAGTCTTGGACCCATGTCTCTACGACCTTCCGTTGCTGAGATACGGCCATTTCAAAATCCGGAAGTGACGTATCTCAGGACCCAAAGCTCGCACATGCTCGTGGGTGGCACTGTTGGAAAGGCCGTGCCTGAATTAGTGGGGATGGAGCTTGGTTCCAAGTCTCTATGACCTCCCTATCAAAAGTTATTCACGTTTGTCCCGTTTTGTCCAGTGAGACAAACCTCGTTTAACCCCCATACCTACCGTAACCCTAACCCTAACCCCTAACTCTAACCCTAACCCTAACCCAGGGGGCTTTTCCCTTTCCAGGAACCTTTGACAGAGCCAGGGATCTTGTCACCCGGGCTGGCCTGGACCCTCTTAATTGCCTTCGGCTGGGGCTGGAAGAGATCAAGTTACGTTGGGTCCCCCACCTGAAAATGTGGCAAGGGAAGCGGGTACGATTCAGCTGGGACAAGAGGTCTTATGTAGAGCTTTTCGTGACGGAAACTGGCCCCCCGATGGTCTCTCGCCTGGCAGTCATCCGCTCCCACATCCTCCACCAGGTGGAACGGAGAGGACTCTGTTTTCCCAGTAAGCTGGACCGCTACAGGGAGCAGGGCATGCCGTGGCTGGAAAAGTGCCTCGTGGGGCTGCCCAATAAGATGGTCCATGGGGAGAAATGAGAGACGCTCACGTTCCTTTCATGCGTTGGCATCATCGAAAATGGAGACTACGTGGACTACGTGGCACCACGCGAGCTCACACTGGACCTGCCTTTGAGGCAATCAAAGATGCAGGAATTACATCTGCAGTCCCACCACAGTCTCCCGAAAGTTGGGCCCTTGGTGGTGTGGCGCCTGCACTAGGACATTCCGTGCAGGGTACCAAAACTAGAAACACATCTGACTTCCAAAGAGCCCCAAAACAAAAAAAAAACCCGCCAGGAAGAGCCAGAGGACATCCAGGCTGTGGATGAGGAGGACAGACCAGCTGACATACAGAAGCAGACACTGGGGTATATCCCCATAAACTGCCATCCACGCTGGTCAGCCGCTGAGCTCTCCTTTGTTGACCTGACCAGAATAGTCTCACACAGAAAGGCAGATATTGCATATTTAAAACAATGTGAGCAAAACCTGGTCCCTGCCAGACATTTTAAGGCGTTTATCAAAAAGAGGCAGAGGATGCAGAGAGACAACTAAGTCCAAAGAAGATTTTTCATGTTATGTTAAGTTCATTGTTATGATTACAGCATCTGCGCATTGGTGTGTTCATACTTCATTAGTATTACTATAAGAAAAACAAAAGAAAGAAGTAGTAAGTTTAAACAAAAAATTTTTTAAAAAAACAACAAACAAAAAAACAAACAAAAAAAACCTCCACATGGACTCTGACTTGACGTGGCGTGGGGGCTTGCGTGCCTCGGATGCACTGAGGCCAGACCAAAGAGTCCACAACTTACCTTTGAATATACTTACCTACCTACCTCTTATGCGTTAATACCAACCAAACAGTCCACGACTTACCTTCAAAATACTTCCCTACCTCTTGTTCCTTAATACCTACCTCATCTCTCATGGGTGTCAGGATGTTTCGAAAAGCCACTCCATGGGTGGTACGAATAGACTCCAAATGACCTGAAACGTGCTCCTAAATACTTTCTGCGTGCTCGATTTCGGCCTCCAACACTTGCTGAAATTTTCATCCCATTCATTTCCAATGGGGAGGACATTTTGCTCTAGAGACCCATGTCTCTACGACCTTCCGTTCCTGAGATACGGCCATTTCAAAAACAGGAAGTGACGTATCTCAGGACCGGAAGCTCGCACATGCTCGTGGGTGGCACTGTTGGAAAGGCCGTGCCTGAATTAGTGGGGATGGAGCTTGGTTCCAAGTCTCTATGACCTCCCTATCAAAAGTTATTCACGTTTGTCCCGTTTTGTCCAGCGAGACAAACCTCGTTTAACCCCCATACCTACCGTAACCCTAGCCTCAACCCTAGCCCTAACCCTACCCCTACCCTAACTCGGGAACCGAAAGTCGTAGAGACTCGGGAGTGGGTGGCTTCAGACCTAATTTGGGGGCTCTGAATGCGCCAGTCTTGGACCCATGTCTCTACGACCTTCCGTTCCTGAGATACAGCCATTTCAAAAACAGGAAGTGACGTATCTCAGGACCGGAAGCTCGCACATGCTCGTGGGTGGCACTGTTGGAAAGGCCGTGCCTGAATTAGTGGGGATGGAGCTTGGTTCCAAGCCTCTATGACCTCCCTATCAAAAGTTATTCACGTTTGTCCCGTTTTGTCCAGCGAGACAAACCTCGTTTTATCCCCATACCTACCGTAACCCTAGCCCTAACCCTAGCCCTAACCCTACCCCTACCCTAACTCGGGAACCGAAAGTCGTAGAGACTCGGGAGTGGGTGGCTTCAGACCTAATTTGGGGGCTCTGAACGCGCCAGTCTTGGACCCATGTCTCTACGACCTTCCGTTGCTGAGATACGGCCATTTCAAAATCCGGAAGTGACGTATCTCAGGACCCGAAGCTCGCACATGCTCGTGGGTGGCACTGTTGGAAAGGCCGTGCCTGAATTAGTGGGGATGGAGCTTGGTTCCAAGTCTCTATGACCTCCCTATCAAAAGTTATTCACGTTTGTCCCGTTTTGTCCAGTGAGACAAACCTCGTTTTACCCCCATACCTAACCCTAACCCTAACCCCTAACTCTAACCCTAACCCTAACCCAGGGGGCTTTTCCCTTTCCAGGAACCTTTGACAGAGCCAGGGATCTTGTCACCCGGGCTGGCCTGGACCCTCTTAATTGCCTTCGGCTGGGGCTGGAAGAGATCAAGTTACGTTGGGTCCCCCACCTGAAAATGTGGCAAGGGAAGCGGGTACGATTCAGCTGGGACAAGAGGTCTTATGTAGAGCTTTTCGTGACGGAAACTGGCCCCCAGATGGTCTCTCGCCTGGCAGTCATCCGCTCCCACATCCTCCACCAGGTGGAACGGAGAGGACTCTGTTTTCCCAGTAAGCTGGACCGCTACAGGGAGCAGGGCATGCCGCGGCTGGAAAAGTGTCTTGTGGGGCTGCCCAATAAGATGGTCCATGGGGAGAAATGAGAGACGCTCACGTTCCTTTCATGCATTGGCATCATCGAAAATGGAGACTACATGGACTACGTGGCACCACGCGAGCTCACACTGGACCTGCCTTTGAGGCAATCAAAGATGCAGGAATTACATTTGCAGTCCCACCACAGTCTCCCGAAAGTTGGGCCCTTGGTGGTGTGGCGCCTGCACGAGGACATTCCGTGCAGGGTACCAAAACTAGAAACACATCTGACTTCCAAAGAGCCTCAAAACAAAAAAAAACACGCCAGGAAGAGCCAGAGGACATCCAGGCTGTGGATGAGGAGGACAGACCAGCTGACATACAGAAGCAGACACTGGGGTATATCCCCATAAACTGCCATCCACGCTGGTCAGCCGCTGAGCTCTCCTTTGTTGACCTGACCAGAATATAGTCTCACACAGAAAGGCAGATATTGCATATTTAAAACAATGTGAGCAAAACCTGGTCCCTGCCAGACATTTTAAGGCGTTTATCAAAAAGAGGCAGAGGATGCAGAGAGACAACTAAGTCCAAAGAAGATTTTTCATGTTATGTTGTTAGTTTTCTTAAGTTCATTGTTATGATTACAGCATCTGCGCATTGGTGTGTTCATACTTCATTAGTATTACTATAAGAAAAACAAAAGAAAGAAGTAGTAAGTTTAAACAAATTTTTTTTTAAAAAAACAACAAACAAAAAAACAAACAAAAAAAACCTCCACATGGACTCTGACTTGACGTGGCGTGGGGGCTTGCGTGCCTCGGATGCACTGAGGCCAGACCAAAGAGTCCACAACTTACCTTTGAATATACTTACCTACCTCTTATGCGTTAATACCAACCAAACAGTCCACGACTTACCTTCAAAATACTTCCCTACCTCTTGTTCCTTAATACCTACCTCATCTCTCATGGGTGTCAGGATGTTTCGAAAAGCCACTCCATGGGTGGTACGAATAGACTCCAAATGACCTGAAACGTGCTCCTAAATACTTTCTGCGTGCTCGATTTCGGCCTCCAACACTTGCTGAAATTTTCATCCCATTCATTTCCAATGGGGAGGACATTTTGCTCTAGAGACCCATGTCTCTACGACCTTCCGTTCCTGAGATACGGCCATTTCAAAAACAGGAAGTGACGTATCTCAGGACCGGAAGCTCGCACATGCTCGTGGGTGGCACTGTTGGAAAGGCCGTGCCTGAATTAGTGGGGATGGAGCTTGGTTCCAAGTCTCTATGACCTCCCTATCAAAAGTTATTCACGTTTGTCCCGTTTTGTCCAGCGAGACAAACCTCGTTTAACCCCCATACCTACCGTAACCCTAGCCTCAACCCTAGCCCTAACCCTACCCCTACCCTAACTCGGGAACCGAAAGTCGTAGAGACTCGGGAGTGGGTGGCTTCAGACCTAATTTGGGGGCTCTGAATGCGCCAGTCTTGGACCCATGTCTCTACGACCTTCCGTTCCTGAGATACAGCCATTTCAAAAACAGGAAGTGACGTATCTCAGGACCGGAAGCTCGCACATGCTCGTGGGTGGCACTGTTGGAAAGGCCGTGCCTGAATTAGTGGGGATGGAGCTTGGTTCCAAGCCTCTATGACCTCCCTATCAAAAGTTATTCACGTTTGTCCCGTTTTGTCCAGCGAGACAAACCTCGTTTTATCCCCATACCTACCGTAACCCTAGCCCTAACCCTAGCCCTAACCCTACCCCTACCCTAACTCGGGAACCGAAAGTCGTAGAGACTCGGGAGTGGGTGGCTTCAGACCTAATTTGGGGGCTCTGAACGCGCCAGTCTTGGACCCATGTCTCTACGACCTTCCGTTGCTGAGATACGGCCATTTCAAAATCCGGAAGTGACGTATCTCAGGACCCAAAGCTCGCACATGCTCGTGGGTGGCACTGTTGGAAAGGCCGTGCCTGAATTAGTGGGGATGGAGCTTGGTTCCAAGTCTCTATGACCTCCCTATCAAAAGTTATTCACGTTTGTCCCGTTTTGTCCAGTGAGACAAACCTCGTTTAACCCCCATACCTACCGTAACCCTAACCCTAACCCCTAACTCTAACCCTAACCCTAACCCAGGGGGCTTTTCCCTTTCCAGGAACCTTTGACAGAGCCAGGGATCTTGTCACCCGGGCTGGCCTGGACCCTCTTAATTGCCTTCGGCTGGGGCTGGAAGAGATCAAGTTACGTTGGGTCCCCCACCTGAAAATGTGGCAAGGGAAGCGGGTACGATTCAGCTGGGACAAGAGGTCTTATGTAGAGCTTTTCGTGACGGAAACTGGCCCCCCGATGGTCTCTCGCCTGGCAGTCATCCGCTCCCACATCCTCCACCAGGTGGAACGGAGAGGACTCTGTTTTCCCAGTAAGCTGGACCGCTACAGGGAGCAGGGCATGCCGTGGCTGGAAAAGTGCCTCGTGGGGCTGCCCAATAAGATGGTCCATGGGGAGAAATGAGAGACGCTCACGTTCCTTTCATGCGTTGGCATCATCGAAAATGGAGACTACGTGGACTACGTGGCACCACGCGAGCTCACACTGGACCTGCCTTTGAGGCAATCAAAGATGCAGGAATTACATCTGCAGTCCCACCACAGTCTCCCGAAAGTTGGGCCCTTGGTGGTGTGGCGCCTGCACTAGGACATTCCGTGCAGGGTACCAAAACTAGAAACACATCTGACTTCCAAAGAGCCCCAAAACAAAAAAAAAACCCGCCAGGAAGAGCCAGAGGACATCCAGGCTGTGGATGAGGAGGACAGACCAGCTGACATACAGAAGCAGACACTGGGGTATATCCCCATAAACTGCCATCCACGCTGGTCAGCCGCTGAGCTCTCCTTTGTTGACCTGACCAGAATAGTCTCACACAGAAAGGCAGATATTGCATATTTAAAACAATGTGAGCAAAACCTGGTCCCTGCCAGACATTTTAAGGCGTTTATCAAAAAGAGGCAGAGGATGCAGAGAGACAACTAAGTCCAAAGAAGATTTTTCATGTTATGTTGTTAGTTTTCTTAAGTTCATTGTTATGATTACAGCATCTGCGCATTGGTGTGTTCATACTTCATTAGTATTACTATAAGAAAAACAAAAGAAAGAAGTAGTAAGTTTAAACAAATTTTTTTTAAAAAAAACAACAAACAAAAAAACAAACAAAAAAAACCTCCACATGGACTCTGACTTGACGTGGCGTGGGGGCTTGCGTGCCTCGGATGCACTGAGGCCAGACCAAAGAGTCCACAACTTACCTTTGAATATACTTACCTACCTCTTATGCGTTAATACCAACCAAACAGTCCACGACTTACCTTCAAAATACTTACCTACCTCTTGTTCCTTAATACCTACCTCATCTCTCATGGGTGTCAGGATGTTTCGAAAAGTCACTCCATGGGTGGTACGAAGAGACTCCAAATGACCTGAAACGTGCTCCTAAATACTTTCTGCGTGCTCGATTTCGGCCTCCAACACTTGCTGAAATTTTCATCCCATTCATTTCCAATGGGGAGGGCATTTTGCTCTATAACTCGGGAACCGAAAGTCGTAGAGACTCGGGAGTGGGTGGCGTCAGACCTAATTTGGGGGCTCTGAACGCGCCAGTCTTGGACCCATGTCTCTACGACCTTCCGTTCCTGAGATACGGCCATTTCAAAAACAGGAAGTGACGTATCTCAGGACCGGAAGCTCGCACATGCTCGTGGGTGGCACTGTTGGAAAGGCCGTGCCTGAATTAGTGGGGATGGAGCTTGGTTCCAAGTCTCTATGACCTCCCTATCAAAAGTTATTCACGTTTGTCCCGTTTTGTCCAGCGAGACAAACCTCGTTTAACCCCCATACCTACCGTAACCCTAGCCTCAACCCTAGCCCTAACCCTACCCCTACCCTAACTCGGGAACCGAAAGTCGTAGAGACTCGGGAGTGGGTGGCTTCAGACCTAATTTGGGGGCTCTGAATGCGCCAGTCTTGGACCCATGTCTCTACGACCTTCCGTTCCTGAGATACAGCCATTTCAAAAACAGGAAGTGACGTATCTCAGGACCGGAAGCTCGCACATGCTCGTGGGTGGCACTGTTGGAAAGGCCGTGCCTGAATTAGTGGGGATGGAGCTTGGTTCCAAGCCTCTATGACCTCCCTATCAAAAGTTATTCACGTTTGTCCCGTTTTGTCCAGCGAGACAAACCTCGTTTTATCCCCATACCTACCGTAACCCTAGCCCTAACCCTAGCCCTAACCCTACCCCTACCCTAACTCGGGAACCGAAAGTCGTAGAGACTCGGGAGTGGGTGGCTTCAGACCTAATTTGGGGGCTCTGAACGCGCCAGTCTTGGACCCATGTCTCTACGACCTTCCGTTGCTGAGATACGGCCATTTCAAAATCCGGAAGTGACGTATCTCAGGACCCAAAGCTCGCACATGCTCGTGGGTGGCACTGTTGGAAAGGCCGTGCCTGAATTAGTGGGGATGGAGCTTGGTTCCAAGTCTCTATGACCTCCCTATCAAAAGTTATTCACGTTTGTCCCGTTTTGTCCAGTGAGACAAACCTCGTTTAACCCCCATACCTACCGTAACCCTAACCCTAACCCCTAACTCTAACCCTAACCCTAACCCAGGGGGCTTTTCCCTTTCCAGGAACCTTTGACAGAGCCAGGGATCTTGTCACCCGGGCTGGCCTGGACCCTCTTAATTGCCTTCGGCTGGGGCTGGAAGAGATCAAGTTACGTTGGGTCCCCCACCTGAAAATGTGGCAAGGGAAGCGGGTACGATTCAGCTGGGACAAGAGGTCTTATGTAGAGCTTTTCGTGACGGAAACTGGCCCCCCGATGGTCTCTCGCCTGGCAGTCATCCGCTCCCACATCCTCCACCAGGTGGAACGGAGAGGACTCTGTTTTCCCAGTAAGCTGGACCGCTACAGGGAGCAGGGCATGCCGTGGCTGGAAAAGTGCCTCGTGGGGCTGCCCAATAAGATGGTCCATGGGGAGAAATGAGAGACGCTCACGTTCCTTTCATGCGTTGGCATCATCGAAAATGGAGACTACGTGGACTACGTGGCACCACGCGAGCTCACACTGGACCTGCCTTTGAGGCAATCAAAGATGCAGGAATTACATCTGCAGTCCCACCACAGTCTCCCGAAAGTTGGGCCCTTGGTGGTGTGGCGCCTGCACTAGGACATTCCGTGCAGGGTACCAAAACTAGAAACACATCTGACTTCCAAAGAGCCCCAAAACAAAAAAAAAACCCGCCAGGAAGAGCCAGAGGACATCCAGGCTGTGGATGAGGAGGACAGACCAGCTGACATACAGAAGCAGACACTGGGGTATATCCCCATAAACTGCCATCCACGCTGGTCAGCCGCTGAGCTCTCCTTTGTTGACCTGACCAGAATAGTCTCACACAGAAAGGCAGATATTGCATATTTAAAACAATGTGAGCAAAACCTGGTCCCTGCCAGACATTTTAAGGCGTTTATCAAAAAGAGGCAGAGGATGCAGAGAGACAACTAAGTCCAAAGAAGATTTTTCATGTTATGTTGTTAGTTTTCTTAAGTTCATTGTTATGATTACAGCATCTGCGCATTGGTGTGTTCATACTTCATTAGTATTACTATAAGAAAAACAAAAGAAAGAAGTAGTAAGTTTAAACAAATTTTTTTTTAAAAAAACAACAAACAAAAAAACAAACAAAAAAAACCTCCACATGGACTCTGACTTGACGTGGCGTGGGGGCTTGCGTGCCTCGGATGCACTGAGGCCAGACCAAAGAGTCCACAACTTACCTTTGAATATACTTACCTACCTCTTATGCGTTAATACCAACCAAACAGTCCACGACTTACCTTCAAAATACTTCCCTACCTCTTGTTCCTTAATACCTACCTCATCTCTCATGGGTGTCAGGATGTTTCGAAAAGCCACTCCATGGGTGGTACGAATAGACTCCAAATGACCTGAAACGTGCTCCTAAATACTTTCTGCGTGCTCGATTTCGGCCTCCAACACTTGCTGAAATTTTCATCCCATTCATTTCCAATGGGGAGGACATTTTGCTCTAGAGACCCATGTCTCTACGACCTTCCGTTCCTGAGATACGGCCATTTCAAAAACAGGAAGTGACGTATCTCAGGACCGGAAGCTCGCACATGCTCGTGGGTGGCACTGTTGGAAAGGCCGTGCCTGAATTAGTGGGGATGGAGCTTGGTTCCAAGTCTCTATGACCTCCCTATCAAAAGTTATTCACGTTTGTCCCGTTTTGTCCAGCGAGACAAACCTCGTTTAACCCCCATACCTACCGTAACCCTAGCCTCAACCCTAGCCCTAACCCTACCCCTACCCTAACTCGGGAACCGAAAGTCGTAGAGACTCGGGAGTGGGTGGCTTCAGACCTAATTTGGGGGCTCTGAATGCGCCAGTCTTGGACCCATGTCTCTACGACCTTCCGTTCCTGAGATACGGCCATTTCAAAAACAGGAAGTGACGTATCTCAGGACCGGAAGCTCGCACATGCTCGTGGGTGGCACTGTTGGAAAGGCCGTGCCTGAATTAGTGGGGATGGAGCTTGGTTCCAAGCCTCTATGACCTCCCTATCAAAAGTTATTCACGTTTGTCCCGTTTTGTCCAGCGAGACAAACCTCGTTTTATCCCCATACCTACCGTAACCCTAGCCCTAACCCTAGCCCTAACCCTACCCCTACCCTAACTCGGGAACCGAAAGTCGTAGAGACTCGGGAGTGGGTGGCTTCAGACCTAATTTGGGGGCTCTGAACGCGCCAGTCTTGGACCCATGTCTCTACGACCTTCCGTTGCTGAGATACGGCCATTTCAAAATCCGGAAGTGACGTATCTCAGGACCCGAAGCTCGCACATGCTCGTGGGTGGCACTGTTGGAAAGGCCGTGCCTGAATTAGTGGGGATGGAGCTTGGTTCCAAGTCTCTATGACCTCCCTATCAAAAGTTATTCACGTTTGTCCCGTTTTGTCCAGTGAGACAAACCTCGTTTTACCCCCATACCTAACCCTAACCCTAACCCCTAACTCTAACCCTAACCCTAACCCAGGGGGCTTTTCCCTTTCCAGGAACCTTTGACAGAGCCAGGGATCTTGTCACCCGGGCTGGCCTGGACCCTCTTAATTGCCTTCGGCTGGGGCTGGAAGAGATCAAGTTACGTTGGGTCCCCCACCTGAAAATGTGGCAAGGGAAGCGGGTACGATTCAGCTGGGACAAGAGGTCTTATGTAGAGCTTTTCGTGACGGAAACTGGCCCCCAGATGGTCTCTCGCCTGGCAGTCATCCGCTCCCACATCCTCCACCAGGTGGAACGGAGAGGACTCTGTTTTCCCAGTAAGCTGGACCGCTACAGGGAGCAGGGCATGCCGCGGCTGGAAAAGTGTCTTGTGGGGCTGCCCAATAAGATGGTCCATGGGGAGAAATGAGAGACGCTCACGTTCCTTTCATGCATTGGCATCATCGAAAATGGAGACTACATGGACTACGTGGCACCACGCGAGCTCACACTGGACCTGCCTTTGAGGCAATCAAAGATGCAGGAATTACATTTGCAGTCCCACCACAGTCTCCCGAAAGTTGGGCCCTTGGTGGTGTGGCGCCTGCACGAGGACATTCCGTGCAGGGTACCAAAACTAGAAACACATCTGACTTCCAAAGAGCCTCAAAACAAAAAAAAACACGCCAGGAAGAGCCAGAGGACATCCAGGCTGTGGATGAGGAGGACAGACCAGCTGACATACAGAAGCAGACACTGGGGTATATCCCCATAAACTGCCATCCACGCTGGTCAGCCGCTGAGCTCTCCTTTGTTGACCTGACCAGAATATAGTCTCACACAGAAAGGCAGATATTGCATATTTAAAACAATGTGAGCAAAACCTGGTCCCTGCCAGACATTTTAAGGCGTTTATCAAAAAGAGGCAGAGGATGCAGAGAGACAACTAAGTCCAAAGAAGATTTTTCATGTTATGTTGTTAGTTTTCTTAAGTTCATTGTTATGATTACAGCATCTGCGCATTGGTGTGTTCATACTTCATTAGTATTACTATAAGAAAAACAAAAGAAAGAAGTAGTAAGTTTAAACAAATTTTTTTTTAAAAAAACAACAAACAAAAAAACAAACAAAAAAAACCTCCACATGGACTCTGACTTGACGTGGCGTGGGGGCTTGCGTGCCTCGGATGCACTGAGGCCAGACCAAAGAGTCCACAACTTACCTTTGAATATACTTACCTACCTCTTATGCGTTAATACCAACCAAACAGTCCACGACTTACCTTCAAAATACTTACCTACCTCTTGTTCCTTAATACCTACCTCATCTCTCATGGGTGTCAGGATGTTTCGAAAAGTCACTCCATGGGTGGTACGAAGAGACTCCAAATGACCTGAAACGTGCTCCTAAATACTTTCTGCGTGCTCGATTTCGGCCTCCAACACTTGCTGAAATTTTCATCCCATTCATTTCCAATGGGGAGGGCATTTTGCTCTATAACTCGGGAACCGAAAGTCGTAGAGACTCGGGAGTGGGTGGCGTCAGACCTAATTCGGGGGCTCTGAACGCGCCAGTCTTGGACCCATGTCTCTACGACCTACCGTTCCTGAGATACGGCCATTTCAAAAACAGGAAGTGACGTATCTCAGGACCGGAAGCTCGCACATGCTCGTGGGTGGCACTGTTGGAAAGGCCGTGCCTGAATTAGTGGGGATGGAGCTTGGTTCCAAGTCTCTATGACCTCCCTATCAAAAGTTATTCACGTTTGTCCCGTTTTGTCCAGCGAGACAAACCTCGTTTTATCCCCATACCTACCGTAACCCTAGCTCTAACCCTAGCCCTAGCCCTACCCCTACCCTAACTCGGGAACCAAAAGTCGTAGAGACTCGGGAGTGGGGGGCTTCAGACCTAATTTGGGGGCTCTGAACGCGCCAGTCTTGGACCCATGTCTCTACGACCTTCCGTTGCCGAGATACGGCCATTTCAAAATCCGGAAGTGACGTATCTCAGGACCGGAAGCTCGCACATGCTCGTGGGTGGCACTGTTGGAAAGGCCGTACCTGAATTGGTGGGGATGGAGCTTGGTTCCAAGTCTCTATGACCTCCCTATCAAAAGTTATTCACGTTTGTCCCGTTTTGTCCAGTGAGACAAACCTCGTTTAACCCCCATACCTACCGTAACCCTAACCCTAACCCCTAACTCTAACCCTAACCCTAACCCAGGGGGCTTTTCCCTTTCCAGGAACCTTTGACAGAGCCAGGGATCTTGTCACCCGGGCTGGCCTGGACCCTCTTAATTGCCTTCGGCTGGGGCTGGAAGAGATCAAGTTACGTTGGGTCCCCCACCTGAAAATGTGGCAAGGGAAGCGGGTACGATTCAGCTGGGACAAGAGGTCTTATGTAGAGCTTTTCGTGACGGAAACTGGCCCCCCGATGGTCTCTCGCCTGGCAGTCATCCGCTCCCACATCCTCCACCAGGTGGAACGGAGAGGACTCTGTTTTCCCAGTAAGCTGGACCGCTACAGGGAGCAGGGCATGCCGTGGCTGGAAAAGTGCCTCGTGGGGCTGCCCAATAAGATGGTCCATGGGGAGAAATGAGAGACGCTCACGTTCCTTTCATGCGTTGGCATCATCGAAAATGGAGACTACGTGGACTACGTGGCACCACGCGAGCTCACACTGGACCTGCCTTTGAGGCAATCAAAGATGCAGGAATTACATTTGCAGTCCCACCACAGTCTCCCGAAAGTTGGGCCCTTGGTGGTGTGGCGCCTGCACGAGGACATTCCGTGCAGGGTACCAAAACTAGAAACACATCTGACTTCCAAAGAGCCTCAAAACAAAAAAAAACACGCCAGGAAGAGCCAGAGGACATCCAGGCTGTGGATGAGGAGGACAGACCAGCTGACATACAGAAGCAGACACTGGGGTATATCCCCATAAACTGCCATCCACGCTGGTCAGCCGCTGAGCTCTCCTTTGTTGACCTGACCAGAATAGTCTCACACAGAAAGGCAGATATTGCATATTTAAAACAATGTGAGCAAAACCTGGTCCCTGCCAGACATTTTAAGGCGTTTATCAAAAAGAGGCAGAGGATGCAGAGAGACAACTAAGTCCAAAGAAGATTTTTCATGTTATGTTGTTAGTTTTCTTAAGTTCATTGTTATGATTACAGCATCTGCGCATTGGTGTGTTCATACTTCATTAGTATTACTATAAGAAAAACAAAAGAAAGAAGTAGTAAGTTTAAACAAAAATTTTTTTAAAAAAACAACAAACAAAAAAACAAACAAAAAAAACCTCCACATGGACTCTGACTTGACGTGGCGTGGGGGCTTGCGTGCCTCGGATGCACTGAGGCCAGACCAAAGAGTCCACAACTTACCTTTGAATATACTTACCTACCTACCTCTTATGCGTTAATACCAACCAAACAGTCCACGACTTACCTTCAAAATACTTCCCTACCTCTTGTTCCTTAATACCTACCTCATCTCTCATGGGTGTCAGGATGTTTCGAAAAGCCACTCCATGGGTGGTACGAATAGACTCCAAATGACCTGAAACGTGCTCCTAAATACTTTCTGCGTGCTCGATTTCGGCCTCCAACACTTGCTGAAATTTTCATCCCATTCATTTCCAATGGGGAGGACATTTTGCTCTAGAGACCCATGTCTCTACGACCTTCCGTTCCTGAGATACGGCCATTTCAAAAACAGGAAGTGACGTATCTCAGGACCGGAAGCTCGCACATGCTCGTGGGTGGCACTGTTGGAAAGGCCGTGCCTGAATTAGTGGGGATGGAGCTTGGTTCCAAGT
The DNA here is from genome assembly GCF_963924715.1 of Thunnus thynnus. Classification (NCBI taxonomy): domain Eukaryota; kingdom Metazoa; phylum Chordata; class Actinopteri; order Scombriformes; family Scombridae; genus Thunnus; species Thunnus thynnus. Next base: position 41,894 of record NW_027095942.1, on the reverse strand, counting down.
CTCTATGACCTCCCTATCAAAAGTTATTCACGTTTGTCCCGTTTTGTCCAGCGAGACAAACCTCGTTTAACCCCCATACCTACCGTAACCCTAGCCTCAACCCTAGCCCTAACCCTACCCCTACCCTAACTCGGGAACCGAAAGTCGTAGAGACTCGGGAGTGGGTGGCTTCAGACCTAATTTGGGGGCTCTGAATGCGCCAGTCTTGGACCCATGTCTCTACGACCTTCCGTTCCTGAGATACGGCCATTTCAAAAACAGGAAGTGACGTATCTCAGGACCGGAAGCTCGCACATGCTCGTGGGTGGCACTGTTGGAAAGGCCGTGCCTGAATTAGTGGGGATGGAGCTTGGTTCCAAGCCTCTATGACCTCCCTATCAAAAGTTATTCACGTTTGTCCCGTTTTGTCCAGCGAGACAAACCTCGTTTTATCCCCATACCTACCGTAACCCTAGCCCTAACCCTAGCCCTAACCCTACCCCTACCCTAACTCGGGAACCGAAAGTCGTAGAGACTCGGGAGTGGGTGGCTTCAGACCTAATTTGGGGGCTCTGAACGCGCCAGTCTTGGACCCATGTCTCTACGACCTTCCGTTGCTGAGATACGGCCATTTCAAAATCCGGAAGTGACGTATCTCAGGACCCGAAGCTCGCACATGCTCGTGGGTGGCACTGTTGGAAAGGCCGTGCCTGAATTAGTGGGGATGGAGCTTGGTTCCAAGTCTCTATGACCTCCCTATCAAAAGTTATTCACGTTTGTCCCGTTTTGTCCAGTGAGACAAACCTCGTTTTACCCCCATACCTAACCCTAACCCTAACCCCTAACTCTAACCCTAACCCTAACCCAGGGGGCTTTTCCCTTTCCAGGAACCTTTGACAGAGCCAGGGATCTTGTCACCCGGGCTGGCCTGGACCCTCTTAATTGCCTTCGGCTGGGGCTGGAAGAGATCAAGTTATGTTGGGTCCCCCACCTGAAAATGTGGCAAGGGAAGCGGGTACGATTCAGCTGGGACAAGAGGTCTTATGTAGAGCTTTTCGTGACGGAAACTGGCCCCCAGATGGTCTCTCGCCTGGCAGTCATCCGCTCCCACATCCTCCACCAGGTGGAACGGAGAGGACTCTGTTTTCCCAGTAAGCTGGACCGCTACAGGGAGCAGGGCATGCCGCGGCTGGAAAAGTGTCTTGTGGGGCTGCCCAATAAGATGGTCCATGGGGAGAAATGAGAGACGCTCACGTTCCTTTCATGCATTGGCATCATCGAAAATGGAGACTACATGGACTACGTGGCACCACGCGAGCTCACACTGGACCTGCCTTTGAGGCAATCAAAGATGCAGGAATTACATTTGCAGTCCCACCACAGTCTCCCGAAAGTTGGGCCCTTGGTGGTGTGGCGCCTGCACGAGGACATTCCGTGCAGGGTACCAAAACTAGAAACACATCTGACTTCCAAAGAGCCTCAAAACAAAAAAAAACACGCCAGGAAGAGCCAGAGGACATCCAGGCTGTGGATGAGGAGGACAGACCAGCTGACATACAGAAGCAGACACTGGGGTATATCCCCATAAACTGCCATCCACGCTGGTCAGCCGCTGAGCTCTCCTTTGTTGACCTGACCAGAATATAGTCTCACACAGAAAGGCAGATATTGCATATTTAAAACAATGTGAGCAAAACCTGGTCCCTGCCAGACATTTTAAGGCGTTTATCAAAAAGAGGCAGAGGATGCAGAGAGACAACTAAGTCCAAAGAAGATTTTTCATGTTATGTTGTTAGTTTTCTTAAGTTCATTGTTATGATTACAGCATCTGCGCATTGGTGTGTTCATACTTCATTAGTATTACTATAAGAAAAACAAAAGAAAGAAGTAGTAAGTTTAAACAAATTTTTTTTTAAAAAAACAACAAACAAAAAAACAAACAAAAAAAACCTCCACATGGACTCTGACTTGACGTGGCGTGGGGGCTTGCGTGCCTCGGATGCACTGAGGCCAGACCAAAGAGTCCACAACTTACCTTTGAATATACTTACCTACCTCTTATGCGTTAATACCAACCAAACAGTCCACGACTTACCTTCAAAATACTTACCTACCTCTTGTTCCTTAATACCTACCTCATCTCTCATGGGTGTCAGGATGTTTCGAAAAGTCACTCCATGGGTGGTACGAAGAGACTCCAAATGACCTGAAACGTGCTCCTAAATACTTTCTGCGTGCTCGATTTCGGCCTCCAACACTTGCTGAAATTTTCATCCCATTCATTTCCAATGGGGAGGGCATTTTGCTCTATAACTCGGGAACCGAAAGTCGTAGAGACTCGGGAGTGGGTGGCGTCAGACCTAATTCGGGGGCTCTGAACGCGCCAGTCTTGGACCCATGTCTCTACGACCTACCGTTCCTGAGATACGGCCATTTCAAAAACAGGAAGTGACGTATCTCAGGACCGGAAGCTCGCACATGCTCGTGGGTGGCACTGTTGGAAAGGCCGTGCCTGAATTAGTGGGGATGGAGCTTGGTTCCAAGTCTCTATGACCTCCCTATCAAAAGTTATTCACGTTTGTCCCGTTTTGTCCAGCGAGACAAACCTCGTTTTATCCCCATACCTACCGTAACCCTAGCTCTAACCCTAGCCCTAGCCCTACCCCTACCCTAACTCGGGAACCGAAAGTCGTAGAGACTCGGGAGTGGGTGGCGTCAGACCTAATTTGGGGGCTCTGAACGCGCCAGTCTTGGACCCATGTCTCTACGACCTTCCGTTGCCGAGATACGGCCATTTCAAAATCCGGAAGTGACGTATCTCAGGACCGGAAGCTCGCACATGCTCGTGGGTGGCACTGTTGGAAAGGCCGTACCTGAATTGGTGGGGATGGAGCTTGGTTCCAAGTCTCTATGACCTCCCTATCAAAAGTTATTCACGTTTGTCCCGTTTTGTCCAGTGAGACAAACCTCGTTTAACCCCCATACCTACCGTAACCCTAACCCTAACCCCTAACTCTAACCCTAACCCTAACCCAGGGGGCTTTTCCCTTTCCAGGAACCTTTGACAGAGCCAGGGATCTTGTCACCCGGGCTGGCCTGGACCCTCTTAATTGCCTTCGGCTGGGGCTGGAAGAGATCAAGTTACGTTGGGTCCCCCACCTGAAAATGTGGCAAGGGAAGCGGGTACGATTCAGCTGGGACAAGAGGTCTTATGTAGAGCTTTTCGTGACGGAAACTGGCCCCCCGATGGTCTCTCGCCTGGCAGTCATCCGCTCCCACATCCTCCACCAGGTGGAACGGAGAGGACTCTGTTTTCCCAGTAAGCTGGACCGCTACAGGGAGCAGGGCATGCCGTGGCTGGAAAAGTGCCTCGTGGGGCTGCCCAATAAGATGGTCCATGGGGAGAAATGAGAGACGCTCACGTTCCTTTCATGCGTTGGCATCATCGAAAATGGAGACTACGTGGACTACGTGGCACCACGCGAGCTCACACTGGACCTGCCTTTGAGGCAATCAAAGATGCAGGAATTACATTTGCAGTCCCACCACAGTCTCCCGAAAGTTGGGCCCTTGGTGGTGTGGCGCCTGCACGAGGACATTCCGTGCAGGGTACCAAAACTAGAAACACATCTGACTTCCAAAGAGCCTCAAAACAAAAAAAAACACGCCAGGAAGAGCCAGAGGACATCCAGGCTGTGGATGAGGAGGACAGACCAGCTGACATACAGAAGCAGACACTGGGGTATATCCCCATAAACTGCCATCCACGCTGGTCAGCCGCTGAGCTCTCCTTTGTTGACCTGACCAGAATAGTCTCACACAGAAAGGCAGATATTGCATATTTAAAACAATGTGAGCAAAACCTGGTCCCTGCCAGACATTTTAAGGCGTTTATCAAAAAGAGGCAGAGGATGCAGAGAGACAACTAAGTCCAAAGAAGATTTTTCATGTTATGTTGTTAGTTTTCTTAAGTTCATTGTTATGATTACAGCATCTGCGCATTGGTGTGTTCATACTTCATTAGTATTACTATAAGAAAAACAAAAGAAAGAAGTAGTAAGTTTAAACAAAAATTTTTTTAAAAAAACAACAAACAAAAAAACAAACAAAAAAAACCTCCACATGGACTCTGACTTGACGTGGCGTGGGGGCTTGCGTGCCTCGGATGCACTGAGGCCAGACCAAAGAGTCCACAACTTACCTTTGAATATACTTACCTACCTACCTCTTATGCGTTAATACCAACCAAACAGTCCACGACTTACCTTCAAAATACTTCCCTACCTCTTGTTCCTTAATACCTACCTCATCTCTCATGGGTGTCAGGATGTTTCGAAAAGCCACTCCATGGGTGGTACGAATAGACTCCAAATGACCTGAAACGTGCTCCTAAATACTTTCTGCGTGCTCGATTTCGGCCTCCAACACTTGCTGAAATTTTCATCCCATTCATTTCCAATGGGGAGGACATTTTGCTCTATAACTCGGGAACCGAAAGTCGTAGAGACTCGGGAGTGGGTGGCTTCAGACCTAATTTGGGGGCTCTGAACGCGCCAGTCTTGGACCCATGTCTCTACGACCTTCCGTTCCTGAGATACGGCCATTTCAAAAACAGGAAGTGACGTATCTCAGGACCGGAAGCTCGCACATGCTCGTGGGTGGCACTGTTGGAAAGGCCGTGCCTGAATTAGTGGGGATGGAGCTTGGTTCCAAGTCTCTATGACCTCCCTATCAAAAGTTATTCACGTTTGTCCCGTTTTGTCCAGCGAGACAAACCTCGTTTAACCCCCATACCTACCGTAACCCTAGCCTCAACCCTAGCCCTAACCCTACCCCTACCCTAACTCGGGAACCGAAAGTCGTAGAGACTCGGGAGTGGGTGGCTTCAGACCTAATTTGGGGGCTCTGAATGCGCCAGTCTTGGACCCATGTCTCTACGACCTTCCGTTCCTGAGATACAGCCATTTCAAAAACAGGAAGTGACGTATCTCAGGACCGGAAGCTCGCACATGCTCGTGGGTGGCACTGTTGGAAAGGCCGTGCCTGAATTAGTGGGGATGGAGCTTGGTTCCAAGCCTCTATGACCTCCCTATCAAAAGTTATTCACGTTTGTCCCGTTTTGTCCAGCGAGACAAACCTCGTTTTATCCCCATACCTACCGTAACCCTAGCCCTAACCCTAGCCCTAACCCTACCCCTACCCTAACTCGGGAACCGAAAGTCGTAGAGACTCGGGAGTGGGTGGCTTCAGACCTAATTTGGGGGCTCTGAACGCGCCAGTCTTGGACCCATGTCTCTACGACCTTCCGTTGCTGAGATACGGCCATTTCAAAATCCGGAAGTGACGTATCTCAGGACCCAAAGCTCGCACATGCTCGTGGGTGGCACTGTTGGAAAGGCCGTGCCTGAATTAGTGGGGATGGAGCTTGGTTCCAAGTCTCTATGACCTCCCTATCAAAAGTTATTCACGTTTGTCCCGTTTTGTCCAGCGAGACAAACCTCGTTTTATCCCCATACCTACCGTAACCCTAACCCTAACCCCTAACTCTAACCCTAACCCTAACCCAGGGGGCTTTTCCCTTTCCAGGAACCTTTGACAGAGCCAGGGATCTTGTCACCCGGGCTGGCCTGGACCCTCTTAATTGCCTTCGGCTGGGGCTGGAAGAGATCAAGTTACGTTGGGTCCCCCACCTGAAAATGTGGCAAGGGAAGCGGGTACGATTCAGCTGGGACAAGAGGTCTTATGTAGAGCTTTTCGTGACGGAAACTGGCCCCCCGATGGTCTCTCGCCTGGCAGTCATCCGCTCCCACATCCTCCACCAGGTGGAACGGAGAGGACTCTGTTTTCCCAGTAAGCTGGACAGCTACAGGGAGCAGGGCATGCCGTGGCTGGAAAAGTGCCTCGTGGGGCTGCCCAATAAGATGGTCCATGGGGAGAAATGAGAGACGCTCACGTTCCTTTCATGCGTTGGCATCATCGAAAATGGAGACTACGTGGACTACGTGGCACCACGCGAGCTCACACTGGACCTGCCTTTGAGGCAATCAAAGATGCAGGAATTACATCTGCAGTCCCACCACAGTCTCCCGAAAGTTGGGCCCTTGGTGGTGTGGCGCCTGCACTAGGACATTCCGTGCAGGGTACCAAAACTAGAAACACATCTGACTTCCAAAGAGCCCCAAAACAAAAAAAAAACCCGCCAGGAAGAGCCAGAGGACATCCAGGCTGTGGATGAGGAGGACAGACCAGCTGACATACAGAAGCAGACACTGGGGTATATCCCCATAAACTGCCATCCACGCTGGTCAGCCGCTGAGCTCTCCTTTGTTGACCTGACCAGAATAGTCTCACACAGAAAGGCAGATATTGCATATTTAAAACAATGTGAGCAAAACCTGGTCCCTGCCAGACATTTTAAGGCGTTTATCAAAAAGAGGCAGAGGATGCAGAGAGACAACTAAGTCCAAAGAAGATTTTTCATGTTATGTTGTTAGTTTTCTTAAGTTCATTGTTATGATTACAGCATCTGCGCATTGGTGTGTTCATACTTCATTAGTATTACTATAAGAAAAACAAAAGAAAGAAGTAGTAAGTTTAAACAAATTTTTTTTAAAAAAAACAACAAACAAAAAAACAAACAAAAAAAACCTCCACATGGACTCTGACTTGACGTGGCGTGGGGGCTTGCGTGCCTCGGATGCACTGAGGCCAGACCAAAGAGTCCACAACTTACCTTTGAATATACTTACCTACCTCTTATGCGTTAATACCAACCAAACAGTCCACGACTTACCTTCAAAATACTTACCTACCTCTTGTTCCTTAATACCTACCTCATCTCTCATGGGTGTCAGGATGTTTCGAAAAGTCACTCCATGGGTGGTACGAAGAGACTCCAAATGACCTGAAACGTGCTCCTAAATACTTTCTGCGTGCTCGATTTCGGCCTCCAACACTTGCTGAAATTTTCATCCCATTCATTTCCAATGGGGAGGGCATTTTGCTCTATAACTCGGGAACCGAAAGTCGTAGAGACTCGGGAGTGGGTGGCGTCAGACCTAATTCGGGGGCTCTGAACGCGCCAGTCTTGGACCCATGTCTCTACGACCTACCGTTCCTGAGATACGGCCATTTCAAAAACAGGAAGTGACGTATCTCAGGACCGGAAGCTCGCACATGCTCGTGGGTGGCACTGTTGGAAAGGCCGTGCCTGAATTAGTGGGGATGGAGCTTGGTTCCAAGTCTCTATGACCTCCCTATCAAAAGTTATTCACGTTTGTCCCGTTTTGTCCAGCGAGACAAACCTCGTTTTATCCCCATACCTACCGTAACCCTAACCCTAACCCCTAACTCTAACCCTAACCCTAACCCAGGGGGCTTTTCCCTTTCCAGGAACCTTTGACAGAGCCAGGGATCTTGTCACCCGGGCTGGCCTGGACCCTCTTAATTGCCTTCGGCTGGGGCTGGAAGAGATCAAGTTACGTTGGGTCCCCCACCTGAAAATGTGGCAAGGGAAGCGGGTACGATTCAGCTGGGACAAGAGGTCTTATGTAGAGCTTTTCGTGACGGAAACTGGCCCCCCGATGGTCTCTCGCCTGGCAGTCATCCACTCCCACATCCTCCACCAGGTGGAACGGAGAGGACTCTGTTTTCCCAGTAAGCTGGACAGCTACAGGGAGCAGGGCATGCCGTGGCTGGAAAAGTGCCTCGTGGGGCTGCCCAATAAGATGGTCCATGGGGAGAAATGAGAGACGCTCACATTCCTTTCATGCGTTGGCATCATCGAAAATGGAGACTACGTGGACTACGTGGCACCACGCGAGCTCACACTGGACCTGCCTTTGAGGCAATCAAAGATGCAGGAATTACATCTGCAGTCCCACCACAGTCTCCCGAAAGTTGGGCCCTTGGTGGTGTGGCGCCTGCACGAGGACATTCCGTGCAGGGTACCAAAACTAGAAACACATCTGACTTCCAAAGAGCCTCAAAACAAAAAAAAACACGCCAGGAAGAGCCAGAGGACATCCAGGCTGTGGATGAGGAGGACAGACCAGCTGACATACAGAAGCAGACACTGGGGTATATCCCCATAAACTGCCATCCACGCTGGTCAGCCGCTGAGCTCTCCTTTGTTGACCTGACCAGAATATAGTCTCACACAGAAAGGCAGATATTGCATATTTAAAACAATGTGAGCAAAACCTGGTCCCTGCCAGACATTTTAAGGCGTTTATCAAAAAGAGGCAGAGGATGCAGAGAGACAACTAAGTCCAAAGAAGATTTTTCATGTTATGTTGTTAGTTTTCTTAAGTTCATTGTTATGATTACAGCATCTGCGCATTGGTGTGTTCATACTTCATTAGTATTACTATAAGAAAAACAAAAGAAAGAAGTAGTAAGTTTAAACAAATTTTTTTTTAAAAAAACAACAAACAAAAAAACAAACAAAAAAAACCTCCACATGGACTCTGACTTGACGTGGCGTGGGGGCTTGCGTGCCTCGGATGCACTGAGGCCAGACCAAAGAGTCCACAACTTACCTTTGAATATACTTACCTACCTCTTATGCGTTAATACCAACCAAACAGTCCACGACTTACCTTCAAAATACTTCCCTACCTCTTGTTCCTTAATACCTACCTCATCTCTCATGGGTGTCAGGATGTTTCGAAAAGCCACTCCATGGGTGGTACGAATAGACTCCAAATGACCTGAAACGTGCTCCTAAATACTTTCTGCGTGCTCGATTTCGGCCTCCAACACTTGCTGAAATTTTCATCCCATTCATTTCCAATGGGGAGGACATTTTGCTCTAGAGACCCATGTCTCTACGACCTTCCGTTCCTGAGATACGGCCATTTCAAAAACAGGAAGTGACGTATCTCAGGACCGGAAGCTCGCACATGCTCGTGGGTGGCACTGTTGGAAAGGCCGTGCCTGAATTAGTGGGGATGGAGCTTGGTTCCAAGTCTCTATGACCTCCCTATCAAAAGTTATTCACGTTTGTCCCGTTTTGTCCAGCGAGACAAACCTCGTTTAACCCCCATACCTACCGTAACCCTAGCCTCAACCCTAGCCCTAACCCTACCCCTACCCTAACTCGGGAACCGAAAGTCGTAGAGACTCGGGAGTGGGTGGCTTCAGACCTAATTTGGGGGCTCTGAATGCGCCAGTCTTGGACCCATGTCTCTACGACCTTCCGTTCCTGAGATACAGCCATTTCAAAAACAGGAAGTGACGTATCTCAGGACCGGAAGCTCGCACATGCTCGTGGGTGGCACTGTTGGAAAGGCCGTGCCTGAATTAGTGGGGATGGAGCTTGGTTCCAAGCCTCTATGACCTCCCTATCAAAAGTTATTCACGTTTGTCCCGTTTTGTCCAGCGAGACAAACCTCGTTTTATCCCCATACCTACCGTAACCCTAGCCCTAACCCTAGCCCTAACCCTACCCCTACCCTAACTCGGGAACCGAAAGTCGTAGAGACTCGGGAGTGGGTGGCTTCAGACCTAATTTGGGGGCTCTGAACGCGCCAGTCTTGGACCCATGTCTCTACGACCTTCCGTTGCTGAGATACGGCCATTTCAAAATCCGGAAGTGACGTATCTCAGGACCCAAAGCTCGCACATGCTCGTGGGTGGCACTGTTGGAAAGGCCGTGCCTGAATTAGTGGGGATGGAGCTTGGTTCCAAGTCTCTATGACCTCCCTATCAAAAGTTATTCACGTTTGTCCCGTTTTGTCCAGTGAGACAAACCTCGTTTAACCCCCATACCTACCGTAACCCTAACCCTAACCCCTAACTCTAACCCTAACCCTAACCCAGGGGGCTTTTCCCTTTCCAGGAACCTTTGACAGAGCCAGGGATCTTGTCACCCGGGCTGGCCTGGACCCTCTTAATTGCCTTCGGCTGGGGCTGGAAGAGATCAAGTTACGTTGGGTCCCCCACCTGAAAATGTGGCAAGGGAAGCGGGTACGATTCAGCTGGGACAAGAGGTCTTATGTAGAGCTTTTCGTGACGGAAACTGGCCCCCCGATGGTCTCTCGCCTGGCAGTCATCCGCTCCCACATCCTCCACCAGGTGGAACGGAGAGGACTCTGTTTTCCCAGTAAGCTGGACCGCTACAGGGAGCAGGGCATGCCGTGGCTGGAAAAGTGCCTCGTGGGGCTGCCCAATAAGATGGTCCATGGGGAGAAATGAGAGACGCTCACGTTCCTTTCATGCGTTGGCATCATCGAAAATGGAGACTACGTGGACTACGTGGCACCACGCGAGCTCACACTGGACCTGCCTTTGAGGCAATCAAAGATGCAGGAATTACATCTGCAGTCCCACCACAGTCTCCCGAAAGTTGGGCCCTTGGTGGTGTGGCGCCTGCACTAGGACATTCCGTGCAGGGTACCAAAACTAGAAACACATCTGACTTCCAAAGAGCCCCAAAACAAAAAAAAAACCCGCCAGGAAGAGCCAGAGGACATCCAGGCTGTGGATGAGGAGGACAGACCAGCTGACATACAGAAGCAGACACTGGGGTATATCCCCATAAACTGCCATCCACGCTGGTCAGCCGCTGAGCTCTCCTTTGTTGACCTGACCAGAATAGTCTCACACAGAAAGGCAGATATTGCATATTTAAAACAATGTGAGCAAAACCTGGTCCCTGCCAGACATTTTAAGGCGTTTATCAAAAAGAGGCAGAGGATGCAGAGAGACAACTAAGTCCAAAGAAGATTTTTCATGTTATGTTGTTAGTTTTCTTAAGTTCATTGTTATGATTACAGCATCTGCGCATTGGTGTGTTCATACTTCATTAGTATTACTATAAGAAAAACAAAAGAAAGAAGTAGTAAGTTTAAACAAATTTTTTTTAAAAAAAACAACAAACAAAAAAACAAACAAAAAAAACCTCCACATGGACTCTGACTTGACGTGGCGTGGGGGCTTGCGTGCCTCGGATGCACTGAGGCCAGACCAAAGAGTCCACAACTTACCTTTGAATATACTTACCTACCTCTTATGCGTTAATACCAACCAAACAGTCCACGACTTACCTTCAAAATACTTACCTACCTCTTGTTCCTTAATACCTACCTCATCTCTCATGGGTGTCAGGATGTTTCGAAAAGTCACTCCATGGGTGGTACGAAGAGACTCCAAATGACCTGAAACGTGCTCCTAAATACTTTCTGCGTGCTCGATTTCGGCCTCCAACACTTGCTGAAATTTTCATCCCATTCATTTCCAATGGGGAGGGCATTTTGCTCTATAACTCGGGAACCGAAAGTCGTAGAGACTCGGGAGTGGGTGGCGTCAGACCTAATTCGGGGGCTCTGAACGCGCCAGTCTTGGACCCATGTCTCTACGACCTACCGTTCCTGAGATACGGCCATTTCAAAAACAGGAAGTGACGTATCTCAGGACCGGAAGCTCGCACATGCTCGTGGGTGGCACTGTTGGAAAGGCCGTGCCTGAATTAGTGGGGATGGAGCTTGGTTCCAAGTCTCTATGACCTCCCTATCAAAAGTTATTCACGTTTGTCCCGTTTTGTCCAGCGAGACAAACCTCGTTTTATCCCCATACCTACCGTAACCCTAACCCTAACCCCTAACTCTAACCCTAACCCTAACCCAGGGGGCTTTTCCCTTTCCAGGAACCTTTGACAGAGCCAGGGATCTTGTCACCCGGGCTGGCCTGGACCCTCTTAATTGCCTTCGGCTGGGGCTGGAAGAGATCAAGTTACGTTGGGTCCCCCACCTGAAAATGTGGCAAGGGAAGCGGGTACGATTCAGCTGGGACAAGAGGTCTTATGTAGAGCTTTTCGTGACGGAAACTGGCCCCCCGATGGTCTCTCGCCTGGCAGTCATCCGCTCCCACATCCTCCACCAGGTGGAACGGAGAGGACTCTGTTTTCCCAGTAAGCTGGACAGCTACAGGGAGCAGGGCATGCCGTGGCTGGAAAAGTGCCTCGTGGGGCTGCCCAATAAGATGGTCCATGGGGAGAAATGAGAGACGCTCACGTTCCTTTCATGCGTTGGCATCATTGAAAATGGAGACTACGTGGACTACGTGGCACCACGCGAGCTCACACTGGACCTGCCTTTGAGGCAATCAAAGATGCAGGAATTACATCTGCAGTCCCACCACAGTCTCCCGAAAGTTGGGCCCTTGGTGGTGTGGCGCCTGCACTAGGACATTCCGTGCAGGGTACCAAAACTAGAAACACATCTGACTTCCAAAGAGCCCCAAAACAAAAAAAAAACCCGCCAGGAAGAGCCAGAGGACATCCAGGCTGTGGATGAGGAGGACAGACCAGCTGACATACAGAAGCAGACACTGGGGTATATCCCCATAAACTGCCATCCACGCTGGTCAGCCGCTGAGCTCTCCTTTGTTGACCTGACCAGAATAGTCTCACACAGAAAGGCAGATATTGCATATTTAAAACAATGTGAGCAAAACCTGGTCCCTGCCAGACATTTTAAGGCGTTTATCAAAAAGAGGCAGAGGATGCAGAGAGACAACTAAGTCCAAAGAAGATTTTTCATGTTATGTTGTTAGTTTTCTTAAGTTCATTGTTATGATTACAGCATCTGCGCATTGGTGTGTTCATACTTCATTAGTATTACTATAAGAAAAACAAAAGAAAGAAGTAGTAAGTTTAAACAAATTTTTTTTAAAAAAAACAACAAACAAAAAAACAAACAAAAAAAACCTCCACATGGACTCTGACTTGACGTGGCGTGGGGGCTTGCGTGCCTCGGATGCACTGAGGCCAGACCAAAGAGTCCACAACTTACCTTTGAATATACTTACCTACCTCTTATGCGTTAATACCAACCAAACAGTCCACGACTTACCTTCAAAATACTTACCTACCTCTTGTTCCTTAATACCTACCTCATCTCTCATGGGTGTCAGGATGTTTCGAAAAGTCACTCCATGGGTGGTACGAAGAGACTCCAAATGACCTGAAACGTGCTCCTAAATACTTTCTGCGTGCTCGATTTCGGCCTCCAACACTTGCTGAAATTTTCATCCCATTCATTTCCAATGGGGAGGGCATTTTGCTCTATAACTCGGGAACCGAAAGTCGTAGAGACTCGGGAGTGGGTGGCGTCAGACCTAATTCGGGGGCTCTGAACGCGCCAGTCTTGGACCCATGTCTCTACGACCTACCGTTCCTGAGATACGGCCATTTCAAAAACAGGAAGTGACGTATCTCAGGACCGGAAGCTCGCACATGCTCGTGGGTGGCACTGTTGGAAAGGCCGTGCCTGAATTAGTGGGGATGGAGCTTGGTTCCAAGTCTCTATGACCTCCCTATCAAAAGTTATTCACGTTTGTCCCGTTTTGTCCAGCGAGACAAACCTCGTTTTATCCCCATACCTACCGTAACCCTAACCCTAACCCCTAACTCTAACCCTAACCCTAACCCAGGGGGCTTTTCCCTTTCCAGGAACCTTTGACAGAGCCAGGGATCTTGTCACCCGGGCTGGCCTGGACCCTCTTAATTGCCTTCGGCTGGGGCTGGAAGAGATCAAGTTACGTTGGGTCCCCCACCTGAAAATGTGGCAAGGGAAGCGGGTACGATTCAGCTGGGACAAGAGGTCTTATGTAGAGCTTTTCGTGACGGAAACTGGCCCCCCGATGGTCTCTCGCCTGGCAGTCATCCGCTCCCACATCCTCCACCAGGTGGAACGGAGAGGACTCTGTTTTCCCAGTAAGCTGGACAGCTACAGGGAGCAGGGCATGCCGTGGCTGGAAAAGTGCCTCGTGGGGCTGCCCAATAAGATGGTCCATGGGGAGAAATGAGAGACGCTCACGTTCCTTTCATGCGTTGGCATCATTGAAAATGGAGACTACGTGGACTACGTGGCACCACGCGAGCTCACACTGGACCTGCCTTTGAGGCAATCAAAGATGCAGGAATTACATCTGCAGTCCCACCACAGTCTCCCGAAAGTTGGGCCCTTGGTGGTGTGGCGCCTGCACTAGGACATTCCGTGCAGGGTACCAAAACTAGAAACACATCTGACTTCCAAAGAGCCCCAAAACAAAAAAAAAACCCGCCAGGAAGAGCCAGAGGACATCCAGGCTGTGGATGAGGAGGACAGACCAGCTGACATACAGAAGCAGACACTGGGGTATATCCCCATAAACTGCCATCCACGCTGGTCAGCCGCTGAGCTCTCCTTTGTTGACCTGACCAGAATAGTCTCACACAGAAAGGCAGATATTGCATATTTAAAACAATGTGAGCAAAACCTGGTCCCTGCCAGACATTTTAAGGCGTTTATCAAAAAGAGGCAGAGGATGCAGAGAGACAACTAAGTCCAAAGAAGATTTTTCATGTTATGTTGTTAGTTTTCTTAAGTTCATTGTTATGATTACAGCATCTGCGCATTGGTGTGTTCATACTTCATTAGTATTACTATAAGAAAAACAAAAGAAAGAAGTAGTAAGTTTAAACAAATTTTTTTTAAAAAAAACAACAAACAAAAAAACAAACAAAAAAAACCTCCACATGGACTCTGACTTGACGTGGCGTGGGGGCTTGCGTGCCTCGGATGCACTGAGGCCAGACCAAAGAGTCCACAACTTACCTTTGAATATACTTACCTACCTCTTATGCGTTAATACCAACCAAACAGTCCACGACTTACCTTCAAAATACTTACCTACCTCTTGTTCCTTAATACCTACCTCATCTCTCATGGGTGTCAGGATGTTTCGAAAAGTCACTCCATGGGTGGTACGAAGAGACTCCAAATGACCTGAAACGTGCTCCTAAATACTTTCTGCGTGCTCGATTTCGGCCTCCAACACTTGCTGAAATTTTCATCCCATTCATTTCCAATGGGGAGGGCATTTTGCTCTATAACTCGGGAACCGAAAGTCGTAGAGACTCGGGAGTGGGTGGCGTCAGACCTAATTCGGGGGCTCTGAACGCGCCAGTCTTGGACCCATGTCTCTACGACCTACCGTTCCTGAGATACGGCCATTTCAAAAACAGGAAGTGACGTATCTCAGGACCGGAAGCTCGCACATGCTCGTGGGTGGCACTGTTGGAAAGGCCGTGCCTGAATTAGTGGGGATGGAGCTTGGTTCCAAGTCTCTATGACCTCCCTATCAAAAGTTATTCACGTTTGTCCCGTTTTGTCCAGCGAGACAAACCTCGTTTTATCCCCATACCTACCGTAACCCTAACCCTAACCCCTAACTCTAACCCTAACCCTAACCCAGGGGGCTTTTCCCTTTCCAGGAACCTTTGACAGAGCCAGGGATCTTGTCACCCGGGCTGGCCTGGACCCTCTTAATTGCCTTCGGCTGGGGCTGGAAGAGATCAAGTTACGTTGGGTCCCCCACCTGAAAATGTGGCAAGGGAAGCGGGTACGATTCAGCTGGGACAAGAGGTCTTATGTAGAGCTTTTCGTGACGGAAACTGGCCCCCCGATGGTCTCTCGCCTGGCAGTCATCCACTCCCACATCCTCCACCAGGTGGAACGGAGAGGACTCTGTTTTCCCAGTAAGCTGGACAGCTACAGGGAGCAGGGCATGCCGTGGCTGGAAAAGTGCCTCGTGGGGCTGCCCAATAAGATGGTCCATGGGGAGAAATGAGAGACGCTCACATTCCTTTCATGCGTTGGCATCATCGAAAATGGAGACTACGTGGACTACGTGGCACCACGCGAGCTCACACTGGACCTGCCTTTGAGGCAATCAAAGATGCAGGAATTACATCTGCAGTCCCACCACAGTCTCCCGAAAGTTGGGCCCTTGGTGGTGTGGCGCCTGCACGAGGACATTCCGTGCAGGGTACCAAAACTAGAAACACATCTGACTTCCAAAGAGCCTCAAAACAAAAAAAAACACGCCAGGAAGAGCCAGAGGACATCCAGGCTGTGGATGAGGAGGACAGACCAGCTGACATACAGAAGCAGACACTGGGGTATATCCCCATAAACTGCCATCCACGCTGGTCAGCCGCTGAGCTCTCCTTTGTTGACCTGACCAGAATATAGTCTCACACAGAAAGGCAGATATTGCATATTTAAAACAATGTGAGCAAAACCTGGTCCCTGCCAGACATTTTAAGGCGTTTATCAAAAAGAGGCAGAGGATGCAGAGAGACAACTAAGTCCAAAGAAGATTTTTCATGTTATGTTGTTAGTTTTCTTAAGTTCATTGTTATGATTACAGCATCTGCGCATTGGTGTGTTCATACTTCATTAGTATTACTATAAGAAAAACAAAAGAAAGAAGTAGTAAGTTTAAACAAATTTTTTTTTAAAAAAACAACAAACAAAAAAACAAACAAAAAAAACCTCCACATGGACTCTGACTTGACGTGGCGTGGGGGCTTGCGTGCCTCGGATGCACTGAGGCCAGACCAAAGAGTCCACAACTTACCTTTGAATATACTTACCTACCTCTTATGCGTTAATACCAACCAAACAGTCCACGACTTACCTTCAAAATACTTCCCTACCTCTTGTTCCTTAATACCTACCTCATCTCTCATGGGTGTCAGGATGTTTCGAAAAGCCACTCCATGGGTGGTACGAATAGACTCCAAATGACCTGAAACGTGCTCCTAAATACTTTCTGCGTGCTCGATTTCGGCCTCCAACACTTGCTGAAATTTTCATCCCATTCATTTCCAATGGGGAGGACATTTTGCTCTAGAGACCCATGTCTCTACGACCTTCCGTTCCTGAGATACGGCCATTTCAAAAACAGGAAGTGACGTATCTCAGGACCGGAAGCTCGCACATGCTCGTGGGTGGCACTGTTGGAAAGGCCGTGCCTGAATTAGTGGGGATGGAGCTTGGTTCCAAGTCTCTATGACCTCCCTATCAAAAGTTATTCACGTTTGTCCCGTTTTGTCCAGCGAGACAAACCTCGTTTAACCCCCATACCTACCGTAACCCTAGCCTCAACCCTAGCCCTAACCCTACCCCTACCCTAACTCGGGAACCGAAAGTCGTAGAGACTCGGGAGTGGGTGGCTTCAGACCTAATTTGGGGGCTCTGAATGCGCCAGTCTTGGACCCATGTCTCTACGACCTTCCGTTCCTGAGATACAGCCATTTCAAAAACAGGAAGTGACGTATCTCAGGACCGGAAGCTCGCACATGCTCGTGGGTGGCACTGTTGGAAAGGCCGTGCCTGAATTAGTGGGGATGGAGCTTGGTTCCAAGCCTCTATGACCTCCCTATCAAAAGTTATTCACGTTTGTCCCGTTTTGTCCAGCGAGACAAACCTCGTTTTATCCCCATACCTACCGTAACCCTAGCCCTAACCCTAGCCCTAACCCTACCCCTACCCTAACTCGGGAACCGAAAGTCGTAGAGACTCGGGAGTGGGTGGCTTCAGACCTAATTTGGGGGCTCTGAACGCGCCAGTCTTGGACCCATGTCTCTACGACCTTCCGTTGCTGAGATACGGCCATTTCAAAATCCGGAAGTGACGTATCTCAGGACCCGAAGCTCGCACATGCTCGTGGGTGGCACTGTTGGAAAGGCCGTGCCTGAATTAGTGGGGATGGAGCTTGGTTCCAAGTCTCTATGACCTCCCTATCAAAAGTTATTCACGTTTGTCCCGTTTTGTCCAGTGAGACAAACCTCGTTTTACCCCCATACCTAACCCTAACCCTAACCCCTAACTCTAACCCTAACCCTAACCCAGGGGGCTTTTCCCTTTCCAGGAACCTTTGACAGAGCCAGGGATCTTGTCACCCGGGCTGGCCTGGACCCTCTTAATTGCCTTCGGCTGGGGCTGGAAGAGATCAAGTTACGTTGGGTCCCCCACCTGAAAATGTGGCAAGGGAAGCGGGTACGATTCAGCTGGGACAAGAGGTCTTATGTAGAGCTTTTCGTGACGGAAACTGGCCCCCAGATGGTCTCTCGCCTGGCAGTCATCCGCTCCCACATCCTCCACCAGGTGGAACGGAGAGGACTCTGTTTTCCCAGTAAGCTGGACCGCTACAGGGAGCAGGGCATGCCGCGGCTGGAAAAGTGTCTTGTGGGGCTGCCCAATAAGATGGTCCATGGGGAGAAATGAGAGACGCTCACGTTCCTTTCATGCATTGGCATCATCGAAAATGGAGACTACATGGACTACGTGGCACCACGCGAGCTCACACTGGACCTGCCTTTGAGGCAATCAAAGATGCAGGAATTACATTTGCAGTCCCACCACAGTCTCCCGAAAGTTGGGCCCTTGGTGGTGTGGCGCCTGCACGAGGACATTCCGTGCAGGGTACCAAAACTAGAAACACATCTGACTTCCAAAGAGCCTCAAAACAAAAAAAAACACGCCAGGAAGAGCCAGAGGACATCCAGGCTGTGGATGAGGAGGACAGACCAGCTGACATACAGAAGCAGACACTGGGGTATATCCCCATAAACTGCCATCCACGCTGGTCAGCCGCTGAGCTCTCCTTTGTTGACCTGACCAGAATATAGTCTCACACAGAAAGGCAGATATTGCATATTTAAAACAATGTGAGCAAAACCTGGTCCCTGCCAGACATTTTAAGGCGTTTATCAAAAAGAGGCAGAGGATGCAGAGAGACAACTAAGTCCAAAGAAGATTTTTCATGTTATGTTGTTAGTTTTCTTAAGTTCATTGTTATGATTACAGCATCTGCGCATTGGTGTGTTCATACTTCATTAGTATTACTATAAGAAAAACAAAAGAAAGAAGTAGTAAGTTTAAACAAAAATTTTTTTAAAAAAACAACAAACAAAAAAACAAACAAAAAAAACCTCCACATGGACTCTGACTTGACGTGGCGTGGGGGCTTGCGTGCCTCGGATGCACTGAGGCCAGACCAAAGAGTCCACAACTTACCTTTGAATATACTTACCTACCTACCTCTTATGCGTTAATACCAACCAAACAGTCCACGACTTACCTTCAAAATACTTCCCTACCTCTTGTTCCTTAATACCTACCTCATCTCTCATGGGTGTCAGGATGTTTCGAAAAGCCACTCCATGGGTGGTACGAATAGACTCCAAATGACCTGAAACGTGCTCCTAAATACTTTCTGCGTGCTCGATTTCGGCCTCCAACACTTGCTGAAATTTTCATCCCATTCATTTCCAATGGGGAGGACATTTTGCTCTATAACTCGGGAACCGAAAGTCGTAGAGACTCGGGAGTGGGTGGCTTCAGACCTAATTTGGGGGCTCTGAACGCGCCAGTCTTGGACCCATGTCTCTACGACCTTCCGTTCCTGAGATACGGCCATTTCAAAAACAGGAAGTGACGTATCTCAGGACCGGAAGCTCGCACATGCTCGTGGGTGGCACTGTTGGAAAGGCCGTGCCTGAATTAGTGGGGATGGAGCTTGGTTCCAAGTCTCTATGACCTCCCTATCAAAAGTTATTCACGTTTGTCCCGTTTTGTCCAGCGAGACAAACCTCGTTTAACCCCCATACCTACCGTAACCCTAGCCTCAACCCTAGCCCTAACCCTACCCCTACCCTAACTCGGGAACCGAAAGTCGTAGAGACTCGGGAGTGGGTGGCTTCAGACCTAATTTGGGGGCTCTGAATGCGCCAGTCTTGGACCCATGTCTCTACGACCTTCCGTTCCTGAGATACAGCCATTTCAAAAACAGGAAGTGACGTATCTCAGGACCGGAAGCTCGCACATGCTCGTGGGTGGCACTGTTGGAAAGGCCGTGCCTGAATTAGTGGGGATGGAGCTTGGTTCCAAGCCTCTATGACCTCCCTATCAAAAGTTATTCACGTTTGTCCCGTTTTGTCCAGCGAGACAAACCTCGTTTTATCCCCATACCTACCGTAACCCTAGCCCTAACCCTAGCCCTAACCCTACCCCTACCCTAACTCGGGAACCGAAAGTCGTAGAGACTCGGGAGTGGGTGGCTTCAGACCTAATTTGGGGGCTCTGAACGCGCCAGTCTTGGACCCATGTCTCTACGACCTTCCGTTGCTGAGATACGGCCATTTCAAAATCCGGAAGTGACGTATCTCAGGACCCGAAGCTCGCACATGCTCGTGGGTGGCACTGTTGGAAAGGCCGTGCCTGAATTAGTGGGGATGGAGCTTGGTTCCAAGTCTCTATGACCTCCCTATCAAAAGTTATTCACGTTTGTCCCGTTTTGTCCAGTGAGACAAACCTCGTTTAACCCCCATACCTACCGTAACCCTAACCCTAACCCCTAACTCTAACCCTAACCCTAACCCAGGGGGCTTTTCCCTTTCCAGGAACCTTTGACAGAGCCAGGGATCTTGTCACCCGGGCTGGCCTGGACCCTCTTAATTGCCTTCCGCTGGGGCTGGAAGAGATCAAGTTACGTTGGGTCCCCCACCTGAAAATGTGGCAAGGGAAGCGGGTACGATTCAGCTGGGACAAGAGGTCTTATGTAGAGCTTTTCGTGACGGAAACTGGCCCCCCGATGGTCTCTCGCCTGGCAGTCATCCGCTCCCACATCCTCCACCAGGTGGAACGGAGAGGACTCTGTTTTCCCAGTAAGCTGGACCGCTACAGGGAGCAGGGCATGCCGTGGCTGGAAAAGTGCCTCGTGGGGCTGCCCAATAAGATGGTCCATGGGGAGAAATGAGAGACGCTCACGTTCCTTTCATGCGTTGGCATCATCGAAAATGGAGACTACGTGGACTACGTGGCACCACGCGAGCTCACACTGGACCTGCCTTTGAGGCAATCAAAGATGCAGGAATTACATCTGCAGTCCCACCACAGTCTCCCGAAAGTTGGGCCCTTGGTGGTGTGGCGCCTGCACTAGGACATTCCGTGCAGGGTACCAAAACTAGAAACACATCTGACTTCCAAAGAGCCCCAAAACAAAAAAAAAACCCGCCAGGAAGAGCCAGAGGACATCCAGGCTGTGGATGAGGAGGACAGACCAGCTGACATACAGAAGCAGACACTGGGGTATATCCCCATAAACTGCCATCCACGCTGGTCAGCCGCTGAGCTCTCCTTTGTTGACCTGACCAGAATAGTCTCACACAGAAAGGCAGATATTGCATATTTAAAACAATGTGAGCAAAACCTGGTCCCTGCCAGACATTTTAAGGCGTTTATCAAAAAGAGGCAGAGGATGCAGAGAGACAACTAAGTCCAAAGAAGATTTTTCATGTTATGTTGTTAGTTTTCTTAAGTTCATTGTTATGATTACAGCATCTGCGCATTGGTGTGTTCATACTTCATTAGTATTACTATAAGAAAAACAAAAGAAAGAAGTAGTAAGTTTAAACAAATTTTTTTTAAAAAAAACAACAAACAAAAAAACAAACAAAAAAAACCTCCACATGGACTCTGACTTGACGTGGCGTGGGGGCTTGCGTGCCTCGGATGCACTGAGGCCAGACCAAAGAGTCCACAACTTACCTTTGAATATACTTACCTACCTCTTATGCGTTAATACCAACCAAACAGTCCACGACTTACCTTCAAAATACTTACCTACCTCTTGTTCCTTAATACCTACCTCATCTCTCATGGGTGTCAGGATGTTTCGAAAAGTCACTCCATGGGTGGTACGAAGAGACTCCAAATGACCTGAAACGTGCTCCTAAATACTTTCTGCGTGCTCGATTTCGGCCTCCAACACTTGCTGAAATTTTCATCCCATTCATTTCCAATGGGGAGGGCATTTTGCTCTATAACTCGGGAACCGAAAGTCGTAGAGACTCGGGAGTGGGTGGCGTCAGACCTAATTCGGGGGCTCTGAACGCGCCAGTCTTGGACCCATGTCTCTACGACCTACCGTTCCTGAGATACGGCCATTTCAAAAACAGGAAGTGACGTATCTCAGGACCGGAAGCTCGCACATGCTCGTGGGTGGCACTGTTGGAAAGGCCGTGCCTGAATTAGTGGGGATGGAGCTTGGTTCCAAGTCTCTATGACCTCCCTATCAAAAGTTATTCACGTTTGTCCCGTTTTGTCCAGCGAGACAAACCTCGTTTTATCCCCATACCTACCGTAACCCTAACCCTAACCCCTAACTCTAACCCTAACCCTAACCCAGGGGGCTTTTCCCTTTCCAGGAACCTTTGACAGAGCCAGGGATCTTGTCACCCGGGCTGGCCTGGACCCTCTTAATTGCCTTCGGCTGGGGCTGGAAGAGATCAAGTTACGTTGGGTCCCCCACCTGAAAATGTGGCAAGGGAAGCGGGTACGATTCAGCTGGGACAAGAGGTCTTATGTAGAGCTTTTCGTGACGGAAACTGGCCCCCCGATGGTCTCTCGCCTGGCAGTCATCCACTCCCACATCCTCCACCAGGTGGAACGGAGAGGACTCTGTTTTCCCAGTAAGCTGGACCGCTACAGGGAGCAGGGCATGCCGTGGCTGGAAAAGTGCCTCGTGGGGCTGCCCAATAAGATGGTCCATGGGGAGAAATGAGAGACGCTCACATTCCTTTCATGCGTTGGCATCATCGAAAATGGAGACTACGTGGACTACGTGGCACCACGCGAGCTCACACTGGACCTGCCTTTGAGGCAATCAAAGATGCAGGAATTACATCTGCAGTCCCACCACAGTCTCCCGAAAGTTGGGCCCTTGGTGGTGTGGCGCCTGCACGAGGACATTCCGTGCAGGGTACCAAAACTAGAAACACATCTGACTTCCAAAGAGCCCCAAAACAAAAAAAAAACCCGCCAGGAAGAGCCAGAGGACATCCAGGCTGTGGATGAGGAGGACAGACCAGCTGACATACAGAAGCAGACACTGGGGTATATCCCCATAAACTGCCATCCACGCTGGTCAGCCGCTGAGCTCTCCTTTGTTGACCTGACCAGAATAGTCTCACACAGAAAGGCAGATATTGCATATTTAAAACAATGTGAGCAAAACCTGGTCCCTGCCAGACATTTTAAGGCGTTTATCAAAAAGAGGCAGAGGATGCAGAGAGACAACTAAGTCCAAAGAAGATTTTTCATGTTATGTTAAGTTCATTGTTATGATTACAGCATCTGCGCATTGGTGTGTTCATACTTCATTAGTATTACTATAAGAAAAACAAAAGAAAGAAGTAGTAAGTTTAAACAAAAAATTTTTTAAAAAAACAAACAAAAAAACAAACAAAAAAAACCTCCACATGGACTCTGACTTGACGTGGCGTGGGGGCTTGCGTGCCTCGGATGCACTGAGGCCAGACCA
The DNA here is from genome assembly GCF_963924715.1 of Thunnus thynnus. NCBI lineage: Eukaryota > Metazoa > Chordata > Actinopteri > Scombriformes > Scombridae > Thunnus > Thunnus thynnus. Next base: position 18,758 of record NW_027095942.1, on the reverse strand, counting down.
AAGAGTCCACAACTTACCTTTGAATATACTTACCTACCTACCTCTTATGCGTTAATACCAACCAAACAGTCCACGACTTACCTTCAAAATACTTCCCTACCTCTTGTTCCTTAATACCTACCTCATCTCTCATGGGTGTCAGGATGTTTCGAAAAGCCACTCCATGGGTGGTACGAATAGACTCCAAATGACCTGAAACGTGCTCCTAAATACTTTCTGCGTGCTCGATTTCGGCCTCCAACACTTGCTGAAATTTTCATCCCATTCATTTCCAATGGGGAGGACATTTTGCTCTAGAGACCCATGTCTCTACGACCTTCCGTTCCTGAGATACGGCCATTTCAAAAACAGGAAGTGACGTATCTCAGGACCGGAAGCTCGCACATGCTCGTGGGTGGCACTGTTGGAAAGGCCGTGCCTGAATTAGTGGGGATGGAGCTTGGTTCCAAGTCTCTATGACCTCCCTATCAAAAGTTATTCACGTTTGTCCCGTTTTGTCCAGCGAGACAAACCTCGTTTAACCCCCATACCTACCGTAACCCTAGCCTCAACCCTAGCCCTAACCCTACCCCTACCCTAACTCGGGAACCGAAAGTCGTAGAGACTCGGGAGTGGGTGGCTTCAGACCTAATTTGGGGGCTCTGAATGCGCCAGTCTTGGACCCATGTCTCTACGACCTTCCGTTCCTGAGATACAGCCATTTCAAAAACAGGAAGTGACGTATCTCAGGACCGGAAGCTCGCACATGCTCGTGGGTGGCACTGTTGGAAAGGCCGTGCCTGAATTAGTGGGGATGGAGCTTGGTTCCAAGCCTCTATGACCTCCCTATCAAAAGTTATTCACGTTTGTCCCGTTTTGTCCAGCGAGACAAACCTCGTTTTATCCCCATACCTACCGTAACCCTAGCCCTAACCCTAGCCCTAACCCTACCCCTACCCTAACTCGGGAACCGAAAGTCGTAGAGACTCGGGAGTGGGTGGCTTCAGACCTAATTTGGGGGCTCTGAACGCGCCAGTCTTGGACCCATGTCTCTACGACCTTCCGTTGCTGAGATACGGCCATTTCAAAATCCGGAAGTGACGTATCTCAGGACCCGAAGCTCGCACATGCTCGTGGGTGGCACTGTTGGAAAGGCCGTGCCTGAATTAGTGGGGATGGAGCTTGGTTCCAAGTCTCTATGACCTCCCTATCAAAAGTTATTCACGTTTGTCCCGTTTTGTCCAGTGAGACAAACCTCGTTTTACCCCCATACCTAACCCTAACCCTAACCCCTAACTCTAACCCTAACCCTAACCCAGGGGGCTTTTCCCTTTCCAGGAACCTTTGACAGAGCCAGGGATCTTGTCACCCGGGCTGGCCTGGACCCTCTTAATTGCCTTCGGCTGGGGCTGGAAGAGATCAAGTTACGTTGGGTCCCCCACCTGAAAATGTGGCAAGGGAAGCGGGTACGATTCAGCTGGGACAAGAGGTCTTATGTAGAGCTTTTCGTGACGGAAACTGGCCCCCAGATGGTCTCTCGCCTGGCAGTCATCCGCTCCCACATCCTCCACCAGGTGGAACGGAGAGGACTCTGTTTTCCCAGTAAGCTGGACCGCTACAGGGAGCAGGGCATGCCGCGGCTGGAAAAGTGTCTTGTGGGGCTGCCCAATAAGATGGTCCATGGGGAGAAATGAGAGACGCTCACGTTCCTTTCATGCATTGGCATCATCGAAAATGGAGACTACATGGACTACGTGGCACCACGCGAGCTCACACTGGACCTGCCTTTGAGGCAATCAAAGATGCAGGAATTACATTTGCAGTCCCACCACAGTCTCCCGAAAGTTGGGCCCTTGGTGGTGTGGCGCCTGCACGAGGACATTCCGTGCAGGGTACCAAAACTAGAAACACATCTGACTTCCAAAGAGCCTCAAAACAAAAAAAAACACGCCAGGAAGAGCCAGAGGACATCCAGGCTGTGGATGAGGAGGACAGACCAGCTGACATACAGAAGCAGACACTGGGGTATATCCCCATAAACTGCCATCCACGCTGGTCAGCCGCTGAGCTCTCCTTTGTTGACCTGACCAGAATATAGTCTCACACAGAAAGGCAGATATTGCATATTTAAAACAATGTGAGCAAAACCTGGTCCCTGCCAGACATTTTAAGGCGTTTATCAAAAAGAGGCAGAGGATGCAGAGAGACAACTAAGTCCAAAGAAGATTTTTCATGTTATGTTGTTAGTTTTCTTAAGTTCATTGTTATGATTACAGCATCTGCGCATTGGTGTGTTCATACTTCATTAGTATTACTATAAGAAAAACAAAAGAAAGAAGTAGTAAGTTTAAACAAATTTTTTTTTAAAAAAACAACAAACAAAAAAACAAACAAAAAAAACCTCCACATGGACTCTGACTTGACGTGGCGTGGGGGCTTGCGTGCCTCGGATGCACTGAGGCCAGACCAAAGAGTCCACAACTTACCTTTGAATATACTTACCTACCTCTTATGCGTTAATACCAACCAAACAGTCCACGACTTACCTTCAAAATACTTCCCTACCTCTTGTTCCTTAATACCTACCTCATCTCTCATGGGTGTCAGGATGTTTCGAAAAGCCACTCCATGGGTGGTACGAATAGACTCCAAATGACCTGAAACGTGCTCCTAAATACTTTCTGCGTGCTCGATTTCGGCCTCCAACACTTGCTGAAATTTTCATCCCATTCATTTCCAATGGGGAGGACATTTTGCTCTAGAGACCCATGTCTCTACGACCTTCCGTTCCTGAGATACGGCCATTTCAAAAACAGGAAGTGACGTATCTCAGGACCGGAAGCTCGCACATGCTCGTGGGTGGCACTGTTGGAAAGGCCGTGCCTGAATTAGTGGGGATGGAGCTTGGTTCCAAGTCTCTATGACCTCCCTATCAAAAGTTATTCACGTTTGTCCCGTTTTGTCCAGCGAGACAAACCTCGTTTAACCCCCATACCTACCGTAACCCTAGCCTCAACCCTAGCCCTAACCCTACCCCTACCCTAACTCGGGAACCGAAAGTCGTAGAGACTCGGGAGTGGGTGGCTTCAGACCTAATTTGGGGGCTCTGAATGCGCCAGTCTTGGACCCATGTCTCTACGACCTTCCGTTCCTGAGATACAGCCATTTCAAAAACAGGAAGTGACGTATCTCAGGACCGGAAGCTCGCACATGCTCGTGGGTGGCACTGTTGGAAAGGCCGTGCCTGAATTAGTGGGGATGGAGCTTGGTTCCAAGCCTCTATGACCTCCCTATCAAAAGTTATTCACGTTTGTCCCGTTTTGTCCAGCGAGACAAACCTCGTTTTATCCCCATACCTACCGTAACCCTAGCCCTAACCCTAGCCCTAACCCTACCCCTACCCTAACTCGGGAACCGAAAGTCGTAGAGACTCGGGAGTGGGTGGCTTCAGACCTAATTTGGGGGCTCTGAACGCGCCAGTCTTGGACCCATGTCTCTACGACCTTCCGTTGCTGAGATACGGCCATTTCAAAATCCGGAAGTGACGTATCTCAGGACCCGAAGCTCGCACATGCTCGTGGGTGGCACTGTTGGAAAGGCCGTGCCTGAATTAGTGGGGATGGAGCTTGGTTCCAAGTCTCTATGACCTCCCTATCAAAAGTTATTCACGTTTGTCCCGTTTTGTCCAGTGAGACAAACCTCGTTTTACCCCCATACCTAACCCTAACCCTAACCCCTAACTCTAACCCTAACCCTAACCCAGGGGGCTTTTCCCTTTCCAGGAACCTTTGACAGAGCCAGGGATCTTGTCACCCGGGCTGGCCTGGACCCTCTTAATTGCCTTCGGCTGGGGCTGGAAGAGATCAAGTTACGTTGGGTCCCCCACCTGAAAATGTGGCAAGGGAAGCGGGTACGATTCAGCTGGGACAAGAGGTCTTATGTAGAGCTTTTCGTGACGGAAACTGGCCCCCAGATGGTCTCTCGCCTGGCAGTCATCCGCTCCCACATCCTCCACCAGGTGGAACGGAGAGGACTCTGTTTTCCCAGTAAGCTGGACCGCTACAGGGAGCAGGGCATGCCGCGGCTGGAAAAGTGTCTTGTGGGGCTGCCCAATAAGATGGTCCATGGGGAGAAATGAGAGACGCTCACGTTCCTTTCATGCATTGGCATCATCGAAAATGGAGACTACATGGACTACGTGGCACCACGCGAGCTCACACTGGACCTGCCTTTGAGGCAATCAAAGATGCAGGAATTACATTTGCAGTCCCACCACAGTCTCCCGAAAGTTGGGCCCTTGGTGGTGTGGCGCCTGCACGAGGACATTCCGTGCAGGGTACCAAAACTAGAAACACATCTGACTTCCAAAGAGCCTCAAAACAAAAAAAAACACGCCAGGAAGAGCCAGAGGACATCCAGGCTGTGGATGAGGAGGACAGACCAGCTGACATACAGAAGCAGACACTGGGGTATATCCCCATAAACTGCCATCCACGCTGGTCAGCCGCTGAGCTCTCCTTTGTTGACCTGACCAGAATATAGTCTCACACAGAAAGGCAGATATTGCATATTTAAAACAATGTGAGCAAAACCTGGTCCCTGCCAGACATTTTAAGGCGTTTATCAAAAAGAGGCAGAGGATGCAGAGAGACAACTAAGTCCAAAGAAGATTTTTCATGTTATGTTGTTAGTTTTCTTAAGTTCATTGTTATGATTACAGCATCTGCGCATTGGTGTGTTCATACTTCATTAGTATTACTATAAGAAAAACAAAAGAAAGAAGTAGTAAGTTTAAACAAAAATTTTTTTAAAAAAACAACAAACAAAAAAACAAACAAAAAAAACCTCCACATGGACTCTGACTTGACGTGGCGTGGGGGCTTGCGTGCCTCGGATGCACTGAGGCCAGACCAAAGAGTCCACAACTTACCTTTGAATATACTTACCTACCTACCTCTTATGCGTTAATACCAACCAAACAGTCCACGACTTACCTTCAAAATACTTCCCTACCTCTTGTTCCTTAATACCTACCTCATCTCTCATGGGTGTCAGGATGTTTCGAAAAGTCACTCCATGGGTGGTACGAAGAGACTCCAAATGACCTGAAACGTGCTCCTAAATACTTTCTGCGTGCTCGATTTCGGCCTCCAACACTTGCTGAAATTTTCATCCCATTCATTTCCAATGGGGAGGGCATTTTGCTCTATAACTCGGGAACCGAAAGTCGTAGAGACTCGGGAGTGGGTGGCGTCAGACCTAATTCGGGGGCTCTGAACGCGCCAGTCTTGGACCCATGTCTCTACGACCTACCGTTCCTGAGATACGGCCATTTCAAAAACAGGAAGTGACGTATCTCAGGACCGGAAGCTCGCACATGCTCGTGGGTGGCACTGTTGGAAAGGCCGTGCCTGAATTAGTGGGGATGGAGCTTGGTTCCAAGTCTCTATGACCTCCCTATCAAAAGTTATTCACGTTTGTCCCGTTTTGTCCAGCGAGACAAACCTCGTTTTATCCCCATACCTACCGTAACCCTAGCTCTAACCCTAGCCCTAGCCCTACCCCTACCCTAACTCGGGAACCAAAAGTCGTAGAGACTCGGGAGTGGGGGGCTTCAGACCTAATTTGGGGGCTCTGAACGCGCCAGTCTTGGACCCATGTCTCTACGACCTTCCGTTGCCGAGATACGGCCATTTCAAAATCCGGAAGTGACGTATCTCAGGACCGGAAGCTCGCACATGCTCGTGGGTGGCACTGTTGGAAAGGCCGTACCTGAATTGGTGGGGATGGAGCTTGGTTCCAAGTCTCTATGACCTCCCTATCAAAAGTTATTCACGTTTGTCCCGTTTTGTCCAGTGAGACAAACCTCGTTTAACCCCCATACCTACCGTAACCCTAACCCTAACCCCTAACTCTAACCCTAACCCTAACCCAGGGGGCTTTTCCCTTTCCAGGAACCTTTGACAGAGCCAGGGATCTTGTCACCCGGGCTGGCCTGGACCCTCTTAATTGCCTTCGGCTGGGGCTGGAAGAGATCAAGTTACGTTGGGTCCCCCACCTGAAAATGTGGCAAGGGAAGCGGGTACGATTCAGCTGGGACAAGAGGTCTTATGTAGAGCTTTTCGTGACGGAAACTGGCCCCCCGATGGTCTCTCGCCTGGCAGTCATCCGCTCCCACATCCTCCACCAGGTGGAACGGAGAGGACTCTGTTTTCCCAGTAAGCTGGACCGCTACAGGGAGCAGGGCATGCCGTGGCTGGAAAAGTGCCTCGTGGGGCTGCCCAATAAGATGGTCCATGGGGAGAAATGAGAGACGCTCACGTTCCTTTCATGCGTTGGCATCATCGAAAATGGAGACTACGTGGACTACGTGGCACCACGCGAGCTCACACTGGACCTGCCTTTGAGGCAATCAAAGATGCAGGAATTACATTTGCAGTCCCACCACAGTCTCCCGAAAGTTGGGCCCTTGGTGGTGTGGCGCCTGCACGAGGACATTCCGTGCAGGGTACCAAAACTAGAAACACATCTGACTTCCAAAGAGCCTCAAAACAAAAAAAAACACGCCAGGAAGAGCCAGAGGACATCCAGGCTGTGGATGAGGAGGACAGACCAGCTGACATACAGAAGCAGACACTGGGGTATATCCCCATAAACTGCCATCCACGCTGGTCAGCCGCTGAGCTCTCCTTTGTTGACCTGACCAGAATAGTCTCACACAGAAAGGCAGATATTGCATATTTAAAACAATGTGAGCAAAACCTGGTCCCTGCCAGACATTTTAAGGCGTTTATCAAAAAGAGGCAGAGGATGCAGAGAGACAACTAAGTCCAAAGAAGATTTTTCATGTTATGTTAAGTTCATTGTTATGATTACAGCATCTGCGCATTGGTGTGTTCATACTTCATTAGTATTACTATAAGAAAAACAAAAGAAAGAAGTAGTAAGTTTAAACAAAAATTTTTTTAAAAAAACAAACAAAAAAACAAACAAAAAAAACCTCCACATGGACTCTGACTTGACGTGGCGTGGGGGCTTGCGTGCCTCGGATGCACTGAGGCCAGACCAAAGAGTCCACAACTTACCTTTGAATATACTTACCTACCTACCTCTTATGCGTTAATACCAACCAAACAGTCCACGACTTACCTTCAAAATACTTCCCTACCTCTTGTTCCTTAATACCTACCTCATCTCTCATGGGTGTCAGGATGTTTCGAAAAGCCACTCCATGGGTGGTACGAATAGACTCCAAATGACCTGAAACGTGCTCCTAAATACTTTCTGCGTGCTCGATTTCGGCCTCCAACACTTGCTGAAATTTTCATCCCATTCATTTCCAATGGGGAGGACATTTTGCTCTAGAGACCCATGTCTCTACGACCTTCCGTTCCTGAGATACGGCCATTTCAAAAACAGGAAGTGACGTATCTCAGGACCGGAAGCTCGCACATGCTCGTGGGTGGCACTGTTGGAAAGGCCGTGCCTGAATTAGTGGGGATGGAGCTTGGTTCCAAGTCTCTATGACCTCCCTATCAAAAGTTATTCACGTTTGTCCCGTTTTGTCCAGCGAGACAAACCTCGTTTAACCCCCATACCTACCGTAACCCTAGCCTCAACCCTAGCCCTAACCCTACCCCTACCCTAACTCGGGAACCGAAAGTCGTAGAGACTCGGGAGTGGGTGGCTTCAGACCTAATTTGGGGGCTCTGAATGCGCCAGTCTTGGACCCATGTCTCTACGACCTTCCGTTCCTGAGATACAGCCATTTCAAAAACAGGAAGTGACGTATCTCAGGACCGGAAGCTCGCACATGCTCGTGGGTGGCACTGTTGGAAAGGCCGTGCCTGAATTAGTGGGGATGGAGCTTGGTTCCAAGCCTCTATGACCTCCCTATCAAAAGTTATTCACGTTTGTCCCGTTTTGTCCAGCGAGACAAACCTCGTTTTATCCCCATACCTACCGTAACCCTAGCCCTAACCCTAGCCCTAACCCTACCCCTACCCTAACTCGGGAACCGAAAGTCGTAGAGACTCGGGAGTGGGTGGCTTCAGACCTAATTTGGGGGCTCTGAACGCGCCAGTCTTGGACCCATGTCTCTACGACCTTCCGTTGCTGAGATACGGCCATTTCAAAATCCGGAAGTGACGTATCTCAGGACCCGAAGCTCGCACATGCTCGTGGGTGGCACTGTTGGAAAGGCCGTGCCTGAATTAGTGGGGATGGAGCTTGGTTCCAAGTCTCTATGACCTCCCTATCAAAAGTTATTCACGTTTGTCCCGTTTTGTCCAGTGAGACAAACCTCGTTTTACCCCCATACCTAACCCTAACCCTAACCCCTAACTCTAACCCTAACCCTAACCCAGGGGGCTTTTCCCTTTCCAGGAACCTTTGACAGAGCCAGGGATCTTGTCACCCGGGCTGGCCTGGACCCTCTTAATTGCCTTCGGCTGGGGCTGGAAGAGATCAAGTTACGTTGGGTCCCCCACCTGAAAATGTGGCAAGGGAAGCGGGTACGATTCAGCTGGGACAAGAGGTCTTATGTAGAGCTTTTCGTGACGGAAACTGGCCCCCAGATGGTCTCTCGCCTGGCAGTCATCCGCTCCCACATCCTCCACCAGGTGGAACGGAGAGGACTCTGTTTTCCCAGTAAGCTGGACCGCTACAGGGAGCAGGGCATGCCGCGGCTGGAAAAGTGTCTTGTGGGGCTGCCCAATAAGATGGTCCATGGGGAGAAATGAGAGACGCTCACGTTCCTTTCATGCATTGGCATCATCGAAAATGGAGACTACATGGACTACGTGGCACCACGCGAGCTCACACTGGACCTGCCTTTGAGGCAATCAAAGATGCAGGAATTACATTTGCAGTCCCACCACAGTCTCCCGAAAGTTGGGCCCTTGGTGGTGTGGCGCCTGCACGAGGACATTCCGTGCAGGGTACCAAAACTAGAAACACATCTGACTTCCAAAGAGCCTCAAAACAAAAAAAAACACGCCAGGAAGAGCCAGAGGACATCCAGGCTGTGGATGAGGAGGACAGACCAGCTGACATACAGAAGCAGACACTGGGGTATATCCCCATAAACTGCCATCCACGCTGGTCAGCCGCTGAGCTCTCCTTTGTTGACCTGACCAGAATATAGTCTCACACAGAAAGGCAGATATTGCATATTTAAAACAATGTGAGCAAAACCTGGTCCCTGCCAGACATTTTAAGGCGTTTATCAAAAAGAGGCAGAGGATGCAGAGAGACAACTAAGTCCAAAGAAGATTTTTCATGTTATGTTGTTAGTTTTCTTAAGTTCATTGTTATGATTACAGCATCTGCGCATTGGTGTGTTCATACTTCATTAGTATTACTATAAGAAAAACAAAAGAAAGAAGTAGTAAGTTTAAACAAATTTTTTTTAAAAAAAACAACAAACAAAAAAACAAACAAAAAAAACCTCCACATGGACTCTGACTTGACGTGGCGTGGGGGCTTGCGTGCCTCGGATGCACTGAGGCCAGACCAAAGAGTCCACAACTTACCTTTGAATATACTTACCTACCTCTTATGCGTTAATACCAACCAAACAGTCCACGACTTACCTTCAAAATACTTCCCTACCTCTTGTTCCTTAATACCTACCTCATCTCTCATGGGTGTCAGGATGTTTCGAAAAGCCACTCCATGGGTGGTACAAATAGACTCCAAATGACCTGAAACGTGCTCCTAAATACTTTCTGCGTGCTCGATTTCGGCCTCCAACACTTGCTGAAATTTTCATCCCATTCATTTCCAATGGGGAGGACATTTTGCTCTAGAGACCCATGTCTCTACGACCTTCCGTTCCTGAGATACGGCCATTTCAAAAACAGGAAGTGACGTATCTCAGGACCGGAAGCTCGCACATGCTCGTGGGTGGCACTGTTGGAAAGGCCGTGCCTGAATTAGTGGGGATGGAGCTTGGTTCCAAGTCTCTATGACCTCCCTATCAAAAGTTATTCACGTTTGTCCCGTTTTGTCCAGCGAGACAAACCTCGTTTAACCCCCATACCTACCGTAACCCTAGCCTCAACCCTAGCCCTAACCCTACCCCTACCCTAACTCGGGAACCGAAAGTCGTAGAGACTCGGGAGTGGGTGGCTTCAGACCTAATTTGGGGGCTCTGAATGCGCCAGTCTTGGACCCATGTCTCTACGACCTTCCGTTCCTGAGATACAGCCATTTCAAAAACAGGAAGTGACGTATCTCAGGACCGGAAGCTCGCACATGCTCGTGGGTGGCACTGTTGGAAAGGCCGTGCCTGAATTAGTGGGGATGGAGCTTGGTTCCAAGCCTCTATGACCTCCCTATCAAAAGTTATTCACGTTTGTCCCGTTTTGTCCAGCGAGACAAACCTCGTTTTATCCCCATACCTACCGTAACCCTAGCCCTAACCCTAGCCCTAACCCTACCCCTACCCTAACTCGGGAACCGAAAGTCGTAGAGACTCGGGAGTGGGTGGCTTCAGACCTAATTTGGGGGCTCTGAACGCGCCAGTCTTGGACCCATGTCTCTACGACCTTCCGTTGCTGAGATACGGCCATTTCAAAATCCGGAAGTGACGTATCTCAGGACCCGAAGCTCGCACATGCTCGTGGGTGGCACTGTTGGAAAGGCCGTGCCTGAATTAGTGGGGATGGAGCTTGGTTCCAAGTCTCTATGACCTCCCTATCAAAAGTTATTCACGTTTGTCCCGTTTTGTCCAGTGAGACAAACCTCGTTTTACCCCCATACCTAACCCTAACCCTAACCCCTAACTCTAACCCTAACCCTAACCCAGGGGGCTTTTCCCTTTCCAGGAACCTTTGACAGAGCCAGGGATCTTGTCACCCGGGCTGGCCTGGACCCTCTTAATTGCCTTCGGCTGGGGCTGGAAGAGATCAAGTTACGTTGGGTCCCCCACCTGAAAATGTGGCAAGGGAAGCGGGTACGATTCAGCTGGGACAAGAGGTCTTATGTAGAGCTTTTCGTGACGGAAACTGGCCCCCAGATGGTCTCTCGCCTGGCAGTCATCCGCTCCCACATCCTCCACCAGGTGGAACGGAGAGGACTCTGTTTTCCCAGTAAGCTGGACCGCTACAGGGAGCAGGGCATGCCGCGGCTGGAAAAGTGTCTTGTGGGGCTGCCCAATAAGATGGTCCATGGGGAGAAATGAGAGACGCTCACGTTCCTTTCATGCATTGGCATCATCGAAAATGGAGACTACATGGACTACGTGGCACCACGCGAGCTCACACTGGACCTGCCTTTGAGGCAATCAAAGATGCAGGAATTACATTTGCAGTCCCACCACAGTCTCCCGAAAGTTGGGCCCTTGGTGGTGTGGCGCCTGCACGAGGACATTCCGTGCAGGGTACCAAAACTAGAAACACATCTGACTTCCAAAGAGCCTCAAAACAAAAAAAAACACGCCAGGAAGAGCCAGAGGACATCCAGGCTGTGGATGAGGAGGACAGACCAGCTGACATACAGAAGCAGACACTGGGGTATATCCCCATAAACTGCCATCCACGCTGGTCAGCCGCTGAGCTCTCCTTTGTTGACCTGACCAGAATATAGTCTCACACAGAAAGGCAGATATTGCATATTTAAAACAATGTGAGCAAAACCTGGTCCCTGCCAGACATTTTAAGGCGTTTATCAAAAAGAGGCAGAGGATGCAGAGAGACAACTAAGTCCAAAGAAGATTTTTCATGTTATGTTGTTAGTTTTCTTAAGTTCATTGTTATGATTACAGCATCTGCGCATTGGTGTGTTCATACTTCATTAGTATTACTATAAGAAAAACAAAAGAAAGAAGTAGTAAGTTTAAACAAAAATTTTTTTAAAAAAACAACAAACAAAAAAACAAACAAAAAAAACCTCCACATGGACTCTGACTTGACGTGGCGTGGGGGCTTGCGTGCCTCGGATGCACTGAGGCCAGACCAAAGAGTCCACAACTTACCTTTGAATATACTTACCTACCTACCTCTTATGCGTTAATACCAACCAAACAGTCCACGACTTACCTTCAAAATACTTCCCTACCTCTTGTTCCTTAATACCTACCTCATCTCTCATGGGTGTCAGGATGTTTCGAAAAGTCACTCCATGGGTGGTACGAAGAGACTCCAAATGACCTGAAACGTGCTCCTAAATACTTTCTGCGTGCTCGATTTCGGCCTCCAACACTTGCTGAAATTTTCATCCCATTCATTTCCAATGGGGAGGGCATTTTGCTCTATAACTCGGGAACCGAAAGTCGTAGAGACTCGGGAGTGGGTGGCGTCAGACCTAATTCGGGGGCTCTGAACGCGCCAGTCTTGGACCCATGTCTCTACGACCTACCGTTCCTGAGATACGGCCATTTCAAAAACAGGAAGTGACGTATCTCAGGACCGGAAGCTCGCACATGCTCGTGGGTGGCACTGTTGGAAAGGCCGTGCCTGAATTAGTGGGGATGGAGCTTGGTTCCAAGTCTCTATGACCTCCCTATCAAAAGTTATTCACGTTTGTCCCGTTTTGTCCAGCGAGACAAACCTCGTTTTATCCCCATACCTACCGTAACCCTAGCTCTAACCCTAGCCCTAGCCCTACCCCTACCCTAACTCGGGAACCAAAAGTCGTAGAGACTCGGGAGTGGGGGGCTTCAGACCTAATTTGGGGGCTCTGAACGCGCCAGTCTTGGACCCATGTCTCTACGACCTTCCGTTGCCGAGATACGGCCATTTCAAAATCCGGAAGTGACGTATCTCAGGACCGGAAGCTCGCACATGCTCGTGGGTGGCACTGTTGGAAAGGCCGTACCTGAATTGGTGGGGATGGAGCTTGGTTCCAAGTCTCTATGACCTCCCTATCAAAAGTTATTCACGTTTGTCCCGTTTTGTCCAGTGAGACAAACCTCGTTTAACCCCCATACCTACCGTAACCCTAACCCTAACCCCTAACTCTAACCCTAACCCTAACCCAGGGGGCTTTTCCCTTTCCAGGAACCTTTGACAGAGCCAGGGATCTTGTCACCCGGGCTGGCCTGGACCCTCTTAATTGCCTTCGGCTGGGGCTGGAAGAGATCAAGTTACGTTGGGTCCCCCACCTGAAAATGTGGCAAGGGAAGCGGGTACGATTCAGCTGGGACAAGAGGTCTTATGTAGAGCTTTTCGTGACGGAAACTGGCCCCCCGATGGTCTCTCGCCTGGCAGTCATCCGCTCCCACATCCTCCACCAGGTGGAACGGAGAGGACTCTGTTTTCCCAGTAAGCTGGACCGCTACAGGGAGCAGGGCATGCCGTGGCTGGAAAAGTGCCTCGTGGGGCTGCCCAATAAGATGGTCCATGGGGAGAAATGAGAGACGCTCACGTTCCTTTCATGCGTTGGCATCATCGAAAATGGAGACTACGTGGACTACGTGGCACCACGCGAGCTCACACTGGACCTGCCTTTGAGGCAATCAAAGATGCAGGAATTACATTTGCAGTCCCACCACAGTCTCCCGAAAGTTGGGCCCTTGGTGGTGTGGCGCCTGCACGAGGACATTCCGTGCAGGGTACCAAAACTAGAAACACATCTGACTTCCAAAGAGCCTCAAAACAAAAAAAAACACGCCAGGAAGAGCCAGAGGACATCCAGGCTGTGGATGAGGAGGACAGACCAGCTGACATACAGAAGCAGACACTGGGGTATATCCCCATAAACTGCCATCCACGCTGGTCAGCCGCTGAGCTCTCCTTTGTTGACCTGACCAGAATAGTCTCACACAGAAAGGCAGATATTGCATATTTAAAACAATGTGAGCAAAACCTGGTCCCTGCCAGACATTTTAAGGCGTTTATCAAAAAGAGGCAGAGGATGCAGAGAGACAACTAAGTCCAAAGAAGATTTTTCATGTTATGTTGTTAGTTTTCTTAAGTTCATTGTTATGATTACAGCATCTGCGCATTGGTGTGTTCATACTTCATTAGTATTACTATAAGAAAAACAAAAGAAAGAAGTAGTAAGTTTAAACAAAATTTTTTTTAAAAAAACAACAAACAAAAAAACAAACAAAAAAAACCTCCACATGGACTCTGACTTGACGTGGCGTGGGGGCTTGCGTGCCTCGGATGCACTGAGGCCAGACCAAAGAGTCCACAACTTACCTTTGAATATACTTACCTACCTACCTCTTATGCGTTAATACCAACCAAACAGTCCACGACTTACCTTCAAAATACTTCCCTACCTCTTGTTCCTTAATACCTACCTCATCTCTCATGGGTGTCAGGATGTTTCGAAAAGCCACTCCATGGGTGGTACGAATAGACTCCAAATGACCTGAAACGTGCTCCTAAATACTTTCTGCGTGCTCGATTTCGGCCTCCAACACTTGCTGAAATTTTCATCCCATTCATTTCCAATGGGGAGGACATTTTGCTCTATAACTCGGGAACCGAAAGTCGTAGAGACTCGGGAGTGGGTGGCTTCAGACCTAATTTGGGGGCTCTGAACGCGCCAGTCTTGGACCCATGTCTCTACGACCTTCCGTTCCTGAGATACGGCCATTTCAAAAACAGGAAGTGACGTATCTCAGGACCGGAAGCTCGCACATGCTCGTGGGTGGCACTGTTGGAAAGGCCGTGCCTGAATTAGTGGGGATGGAGCTTGGTTCCAAGTCTCTATGACCTCCCTATCAAAAGTTATTCACGTTTGTCCCGTTTTGTCCAGCGAGACAAACCTCGTTTAACCCCCATACCTACCGTAACCCTAGCCTCAACCCTAGCCCTAACCCTACCCCTACCCTAACTCGGGAACCGAAAGTCGTAGAGACTCGGGAGTGGGTGGCTTCAGACCTAATTTGGGGGCTCTGAATGCGCCAGTCTTGGACCCATGTCTCTACGACCTTCCGTTCCTGAGATACAGCCATTTCAAAAACAGGAAGTGACGTATCTCAGGACCGGAAGCTCGCACATGCTCGTGGGTGGCACTGTTGGAAAGGCCGTGCCTGAATTAGTGGGGATGGAGCTTGGTTCCAAGTCTCTATGACCTCCCTATCAAAAGTTATTCACGTTTGTCCCGTTTTGTCCAGCGAGACAAACCTCGTTTTATCCCCATACCTACCGTAACCCTAGCTCTAACCCTAGCCCTAGCCCTACCCCTACCCTAACTCGGGAACCAAAAGTCGTAGAGACTCGGGAGTGGGGGGCTTCAGACCTAATTTGGGGGCTCTGAACGCGCCAGTCTTGGACCCATGTCTCTACGACCTTCCGTTGCCGAGATACGGCCATTTCAAAATCCGGAAGTGACGTATCTCAGGACCGGAAGCTCGCACATGCTCGTGGGTGGCACTGTTGGAAAGGCCGTACCTGAATTGGTGGGGATGGAGCTTGGTTCCAAGTCTCTATGACCTCCCTATCAAAAGTTATTCACGTTTGTCCCGTTTTGTCCAGTGAGACAAACCTCGTTTAACCCCCATACCTACCGTAACCCTAACCCTAACCCCTAACTCTAACCCTAACCCTAACCCAGGGGGCTTTTCCCTTTCCAGGAACCTTTGACAGAGCCAGGGATCTTGTCACCCGGGCTGGCCTGGACCCTCTTAATTGCCTTCGGCTGGGGCTGGAAGAGATCAAGTTACGTTGGGTCCCCCACCTGAAAATGTGGCAAGGGAAGCGGGTACGATTCAGCTGGGACAAGAGGTCTTATGTAGAGCTTTTCGTGACGGAAACTGGCCCCCCGATGGTCTCTCGCCTGGCAGTCATCCGCTCCCACATCCTCCACCAGGTGGAACGGAGAGGACTCTGTTTTCCCAGTAAGCTGGACCGCTACAGGGAGCAGGGCATGCCGTGGCTGGAAAAGTGCCTCGTGGGGCTGCCCAATAAGATGGTCCATGGGGAGAAATGAGAGACGCTCACGTTCCTTTCATGCGTTGGCATCATCGAAAATGGAGACTACGTGGACTACGTGGCACCACGCGAGCTCACACTGGACCTGCCTTTGAGGCAATCAAAGATGCAGGAATTACATTTGCAGTCCCACCACAGTCTCCCGAAAGTTGGGCCCTTGGTGGTGTGGCGCCTGCACGAGGACATTCCGTGCAGGGTACCAAAACTAGAAACACATCTGACTTCCAAAGAGCCTCAAAACAAAAAAAAACACGCCAGGAAGAGCCAGAGGACATCCAGGCTGTGGATGAGGAGGACAGACCAGCTGACATACAGAAGCAGACACTGGGGTATATCCCCATAAACTGCCATCCACGCTGGTCAGCCGCTGAGCTCTCCTTTGTTGACCT
>NW_027095941.1:0-173045 GCF_963924715.1 Thunnus thynnus | reverse complement strand
TAGTGGTTTTTCATCAGAACCGATGCAGACTCACCCAAAACACTGGGCTGCACTGGTAGAGTCCCGGCGCGTACCGCACATGCATTTTTCATGTGTTTCTGTCAATTTCAGTGTTTTCGGGCCCAAACTAGTGGCTTTTCATCAGAATCGATGCAGACTCACCCAAAACGCTGGGCTGCACTGGCAGAGTCCCGGCAGGCACCGCACGTGCATTTTTCATGTGTTTCTTTCAATTTCAGTGTTTTCGGGCCCAAACTAGTGGCTTTTCATCAGAATCGATGCAGACTCACCCAAAACGCTGGGCTGCACTGGCAGAGTCCCGGCACGCGCCGCACATGCATTTTTCATGTGTTTCTGTCAATTTCAGTGTTTTCGTTCACAAACTAGTGGCTTTTCATCAGAACCGATGCAGACTCACCCAAAAGGCTCGGCTGCGCTGGCAGGGTCACGGCGCACGCCGTACATGCATTTTCATGTGTTTCTGTCAATTTCAGTGTTATTGGGCCCAAACTAGTGGCTTTGCATCAGAACCGATGCAGACTCACCCAAAAGGCTCGGCTGCGCTGGCAGGGTCACGGCACACGCCGTACATGCATTTTCATGTGTTTCTGTCAATTTCAGTGTTATTGGGCCTAAACTAGTGGCTTTTCATCAGAGCCGATGCAGACTCACCCAAAAGGCTCAACTGCGCTGGCCGGGTCACGGCGCACACCGTACATGCATTTTCATGTGTTTCTGTCAATTTCAGTGTTTTTGGGCCCAAACTAGTGGCTTTTCATCAGAACCGATGCAGACTCACCCAAAAGGCTCGGCTGCGCTGGCAGGGTCACGGCGCACACCGTACATGCATTTTCATGTGTTTCTGTCAATTTCAGTGTTATTGGGCCCAAACTAGTGGCTTTTCATCAGAACCGATGCAAACTCACCCAAAAGGCTCGGCTGCGATGGCAGGGTCACGGCGCACACCGTACATGCATTTTCATGTGTTTTTGTCAATTTCAGTGTTATTGGGCCTAAACTAGTCGCTTTTCATCAGAATCGATGCAGACTCGCCCAAAACGCTGGGCTGCACTGGCAGAGTCCCGGCGCGCACCGCACATGCATTTTTCATGTGTTTCTGTCAATTTCAGTGTTTTCGGGCCCAAATTAGTGGTTTTTCATCAGAATCGATGCAGACTCACCCAAAACGCTGGGCTGCACTGGCAGAGTCCCGGCGCGCACCGCACATGCATTTTTCATGTGTTTCTGTCAATTTCAGTGTTTTCGGGCCCAAACTAGTGGCTTTTCATCAGAATCGATGCAGACTCACCCGAAACGCTGGGCTGCACTGGCAGAGTCCCGGCACGCACCACCATGGATTTTTTCATGTGCTTCTGTCAATTTCAGTGTTTTCGGGCCCAAACTAGTGGCTTTTCATCAGAATCGATGCAGACTCACCCAAAACGCTGGGCTGCACTGGCAGAGTCCCGGCGCGCACCGCACATGCATTTTTCATGTGTTTCTGTCAATTTCAGTGTTTTCGGGCCCAAACTAGTGGCTTTTCATCAGAATCGATGCAGACTCACCCGAAACGCTGGGCTGCACTGGCAGAGTCCCGGCACGCACCTCCATGCATTTTTCATGTGCTTCTGTCAATTTCAGTGTTTTCGGGCCCAAACTAGTGGCTTTTCATCAGAATCGATGCAGACTCACCCAAAACGCTGGGCTGCACTGGCAGAGTCCCGGCACGCACCGCACATGTATTTTTCATGTGTTTCTGTCAATTTCAGTGTTTTCGGGCCCAAACTAGTGGCTTTTCATCAAAATCGATGCAGACTCACCCAAAACGCTGGGCTGCACTGGCAGAGTCCCGGCGCGCACCGCACATGCATTTTTCATGTGTTTCTGTCAATTTCAGTGTTTTCGGGCCTAAACTAGTGGTTTTTCATCAGAACCGATGCAGACTCACCCAAAACGCTGGGCTGCACTGGTAGAGTCCCGGCGCGTACCGCACATGCATTTTTCATGTGTTTCTGTCAATTTCAGTGTTTTCGGGCCCAAACTAGTGGCTTTTCATCAGAATCGATGCAGACTCACCCAAAACGCTGGGCTGCACTGGCAGAGTCCCGGCAGGCACCGCACGTGCATTTTTCATGTGTTTCTTTCAATTTCAGTGTTTTCGGGCCCAAACTAGTGGCTTTTCATCAGAATCGATGCAGACTCACCCAAAACGCTGGGCTGCACTGGCAGAGTCCCGGCACGCGCCGCACATGCATTTTTCATGTGTTTCTGTCAATTTCAGTGTTTTCGTTCACAAACTAGTGGCTTTTCATCAGAACCGATGCAGACTCACCCAAAAGGCTCGGCTGCGCTGGCAGGGTCACGGCGCACGCCGTACATGCATTTTCATGTGTTTCTGTCAATTTCAGTGTTATTGGGCCCAAACTAGTGGCTTCTCACCAGAACCGATGCAGACTCACCCAAAAGGCTCAGCTGCGCTGGCTGGGTCAGGGCGCACACCGTACATGCATTTTCATGTGTTTCTGTCAATTTCAGTGTTATTGGGCCCAAACTAGTGGCTTCTCACCAGAACCGATGCAGACTCACCCAAAAGGCTCAGCTGCGCTGGCAGGGTCACGGCGCACACCGTTACATGCATTTTCATGTGTTTCTTACAATTTCAGTGTCATTGGGCCTAAACTAGTCGCTTTGCATCAGAACCGATGCAGACTCACCCAAAAGGCTCGGCTGCGCTGGCAGGGTCACGGCACACGCCGTACATGCATTTTCATGTGTTTCTGTCAATTTCAGTGTTATTGGCCTAAACTAGTGGCTTTTCATCAGAGCCGATGCAGACTCACCCAAAAGGCTCAACTGCGCTGGCCGGGTCACGGCGCACACCGTACATGCATTTTCATGTGTTTCTGTCAATTTCAGTGTTTTTGGGCCCAAACTAGTGGCTTTTCATCAGAACCGATGCAGACTCACCCAAAAGGCTCGGCTGCGCTGGCAGGGTCACGGCGCACACCGTTACATGCATTTTCATGTGTTTCTGTCAATTTCAGTGTTATTGGGCCCAAACTAGTGGCTTTTCATCAGAACCGATGCAGACTCACCCAAAAGGCTCGGCTGCGATGGCAGGGTTACGGCGCACACCGTACATGCATTTTCATGTGTTTCTGTCAATTTCAGTGTTATTGGGCCTAAACTAGTCGCTTTTCATCAGAATCGATGCAGACTCGCCCAAAACGCTGGGCTGCACTGGCAGAGTCCCGGCGCGCACCGCACATGCATTTTTCATGTGTTTCTGTCAATTTCAGTGTTTTCGGGCCCAAATTAGTGGTTTTTCATCAGAATCGATGCAGACTCACCCAAAACGCTGGGCTGCACTGGCAGAGTCCCGGCGCGCACCGCACATGCATTTTTCATGTGTTTCTGTCAATTTCAGTGTTTTCGGGCCCAAACTAGTGGCTTTTCATCAGAATCGATGCAGACTCACCCGAAACGCTGGGCTGCACTGGCAGAGTCCCGGCACGCACCACCATGGATTTTTTCATGTGCTTCTGTCAATTTCAGTGTTTTCAGGCCCAAACTAGTGGCTTTTCATCAGAATCGATGCAGACTCACCCAAAACGCTGGGCTGCACTGGTAGAGTCCCGGCGCGTACCGCACATGCATTTTTCATGTGTTTCTGTCAATTACAGTGTTTTCGGGCCCAAACTAGTGGCTTTTCATCAGAATCATTGCAGACTCACCCAAAACGCTGGGCTGCACTGGCAGAGTCCCGGCAGGCACCGCACATGCATTTTTCATGTGTTTCTTTCAATTTCAGTGTTTTCGGGCCTAAACTAGTGGTTTTTCATCAGAACCGATGCAGACTCACCCAAAACGCTGGGCTGCACTGGTAGAGTCCCGGCGCGTACCGCACATGCATTTTTCATGTGTTTCTGTCAATTTCAGTGTTTTCGGGCCCAAACTAGTGGCTTTTCATCAGAATCGATGCAGACTCACCCAAAACGCTGGGCTGCACTGGCAGAGTCCCGGCAGGCACCGCACATGCATTTTTCATGTGTTTCTGTCAATTTCAGTGTTTTCGGGCCCAAACTAGTGGCTTTTCATCAGAATCGATGCAGACTCACCCAAAACGCTGGGCTGCACTGGCAGAGTCCCGGCACGCACCGCACATGCATTTTTCATGTGTTTCTGTCAATTTCAGTGTTTTCGGGCCCAAACTAGTGGCTTTTCATCAGAATCGATGCAGACTCACCCAAAACGCTGGGCTGCACTGGCAGAGTCCCGGCACGCACCGCACATGCATTTTTCATGTGTTTCTGTCAATTTCAGTGTTTTCGGGCCCAAACTAGTGGCTTTTCATCAGAATCGATGCAGACTCACCCGAAACGCTGGGCTGCACTGGCAGAGTCCCGGCACGCACCACCATGGATTTTTTCATGTGCTTCTGTCAATTTCAGTGTTTTCAGGCCCAAACTAGTGGCTTTTCATCAGATTCGATGCAGACTCACCCAAAACGCTGGGCTGCACTGGCAGAGTCCCGGCACGCACCGCACATGTATTTTTCATGTGTTTCTGTCAATTTCAGTGTTTTCGGGCCCAAACTAGTGGCTTTTCATCAGAATCGATGCAGACTCACCCAAAACACTGGGCTGCACTGGCAGAGTCCCGGCAGGCACCGCACATGCATTTTTCATGTGCTTCTGTCAATTTCAGTGTTTTCGGGCCGAAACTAGTGGCTTTTCATCAGAATCGATGCAGACTCACCCAAAACACTGGGCTGCACTGGCAGAGTCCCGGCAGGCACCGCACATGCATTTTTCATGTGTTTCTGTCAATTTCAGTGTTTTCGGGCCCAAACTAGTGGCTTTTCATCAGAATCGATGCAGACTCACCCGAAACGCTGGGCTGCACTGGCAGAGTCCCGGCACGCACCGCACATGCATTTTTCATGTGTTTCTGTCAATTTCAGTGTTTTCGGGCCCAAACTAGTGGCTTTTCATCAAAATCGATGCAGACTCACCCAAAACGCTGGGCTGCACTGGCAGAGTCCCGGCGCGCACCGCACATGCATTTTTCATGTGTTTCTGTAAATTTCAGTGTTTTCGGGCCTAAACTAGTGGTTTTTCATCAGAACCGATGCAGACTCACCCAAAACGCTGGGCTGCAATGGTAGAGTCCCGGCGCGTACCGCACATGCATTTTTCATGTGTTTCTGTCAATTTCAGTGTTTTCGGGCCCAAAGTAGTGGCTTTTCATCAGAATCGATGCAGACTCACCCAAAACGCTGGGCTGCACTGGCAGAGTCCCGGCAGGCACCGCACATGCATTTTTCATGTGTTTCTGTCAATTTCAGTGTTTTCGGGCCTAAACTAGTGGTTTTTCATCAGAACCGATGCAGACTCACCCAAAACGCTGGGCTGCACTGGTAGAGTCCCGGCGCGTACCGCACATGCATTTTTCATGTGTTTCTGTCAATTTCAGTGTTTTCGGGCCCAAACTAGTGGCTTTTCATCAGAATCGATGCAGACTCACCCAAAACGCTGGGCTGCACTGGCAGAGTCCCGGCAGGCACCGCACGTGCATTTTTCATGTGTTTCTTTCAATTTCAGTGTTTTCGGGCCCAAACTAGTGGCTTTTCATCAGAATCGATGCAGACTCACCCAAAACGCTGGGCTGCACTGGCAGAGTCCCGGCACGCGCCGCACATGCATTTTTCATGTGTTTCTGTCAATTTCAGTGTTTTCGTTCACAAACTAGTGGCTTTTCATCAGAACCGATGCAGACTCACCCAAAAGGCTCGGCTGCGCTGGCAGGGTCACGGCGCACGCCGTACATGCATTTTCATGTGTTTCTGTCAATTTCAGTGTTATTGGGCCCAAACTAGTGGCTTCTCACCAGAACCGATGCAGACTCACCCAAAAGGCTCAGCTGCGCTGGCTGGGTCAGGGCGCACACCGTACATGCATTTTCATGTGTTTCTGTCAATTTCAGTGTTATTGGGCCCAAACTAGTGGCTTCTCACCAGAACCGATGCAGACTCACCCAAAAGGCTCAGCTGCGCTGGCAGGGTCACGGCGCACACCGTTACATGCATTTTCATGTGTTTCTTACAATTTCAGTGTCATTGGGCCTAAACTAGTCGCTTTGCATCAGAACCGATGCAGACTCACCCAAAAGGCTCGGCTGCGCTGGCAGGGTCACGGCACACGCCGTACATGCATTTTCATGTGTTTCTGTCAATTTCAGTGTTATTGGGCCTAAACTAGTGGCTTTTCATCAGAGCCGATGCAGACTCACCCAAAAGGCTCAACTGCGCTGGCCGGGTCACGGCGCACACCGTACATGCATTTTCATGTGTTTCTGTCAATTTCAGTGTTTTTGGGCCCAAACTAGTGGCTTTTCATCAGAACCGATGCAGACTCACCCAAAAGGCTCGGCTGCGCTGGCAGGGTCACGGCGCACACCGTACATGCATTTTCATGTGTTTCTGTCAATTTCAGTGTTATTGGGCCCAAACTAGTGGCTTTTCATCAGAACCGATGCAGACTCACCCAAAAGGCTCGGCTGCGATGGCAGGGTTACGGCGCACACCGTACATGCATTTTCATGTGTTTCTGTCAATTTCAGTGTTATTGGGCCTAAACTAGTCGCTTTTCATCAGAATCGATGCAGACTCGCCCAAAACGCTGGGCTGCACTGGCAGAGTCCCGGCGCGCACCGCACATGCATTTTTCATGTGTTTCTGTCAATTTCAGTGTTTTCGGGCCCAAATTAGTGGTTTTTCATCAGAATCGATGCAGACTCACCCAAAACGCTGGGCTGCACTGGCAGAGTCCCGGCGCGCACCGCACATGCATTTTTCATGTGTTTCTGTCAATTTCAGTGTTTTCGGGCCCAAACTAGTGGCTTTTCATCAGAATCGATGCAGACTCACCCGAAACGCTGGGCTGCACTGGCAGAGTCCCGGCACGCACCACCATGGATTTTTTCATGTGCTTCTGTCAATTTCAGTGTTTTCAGGCCCAAACTAGTGGCTTTTCATCAGAATCGATGCAGACTCACCCAAAACGCTGGGCTGCACTGGTAGAGTCCCGGCGCGTACCGCACATGCATTTTTCATGTGTTTCTGTCAATTACAGTGTTTTCGGGCCCAAACTAGTGGCTTTTCATCAGAATCATTGCAGACTCACCCAAAACGCTGGGCTGCACTGGCAGAGTCCCGGCAGGCACCGCACATGCATTTTTCATGTGTTTCTTTCAATTTCAGTGTTTTCGGGCCTAAACTAGTGGTTTTTCATCAGAACCGATGCAGACTCACCCAAAACGCTGGGCTGCACTGGTAGAGTCCCGGCGCGTACCGCACATGCATTTTTCATGTGTTTCTGTCAATTTCAGTGTTTTCGGGCCCAAACTAGTGGCTTTTCATCAGAATCGATGCAGACTCACCCAAAACGCTGGGCTGCACTGGCAGAGTCCCGGCAGGCACCGCACATGCATTTTTCATGTGTTTCTGTCAATTTCAGTGTTTTCGGGCCCAAACTAGTGGCTTTTCATCAGAATCGATGCAGACTCACCCAAAACGCTGGGCTGCACTGGCAGAGTCCCGGCACGCACCGCACATGCATTTTTCATGTGTTTCTGTCAATTTCAGTGTTTTCGGGCCCAAACTAGTGGCTTTTCATCAGAATCGATGCAGACTCACCCGAAACGCTGGGCTGCACTGGCAGAGTCCCGGCACGCACCTCCATGCATTTTTCATGTGCTTCTGTCAATTTCAGTGTTTTCGGGCCCAAACTAGTGGCTTTTCATCAGAATCGATGCAGACTCACCCGAAACGCTGGGCTGCACTGGCAGAGTCCCGGCACGCACCGCACATGCATTTTTCATGTGTTTCTGTCAATTTCAGTGTTTTCGGGCCCAAACTAGTGGCTTTTCATCAAAATCGATGCAGACTCACCCAAAACGCTGGGCTGCACTGGCAGAGTCCCGGCGCGCACCGCACATGCATTTTTCATGTGTTTCTGTAAATTTCAGTGTTTTCGGGCCTAAACTAGTGGTTTTTCATCAGAACCGATGCAGACTCACCCAAAACGCTGGGCTGCAATGGTAGAGTCCCGGCGCGTACCGCACATGCATTTTTCATGTGTTTCTGTCAATTTCAGTGTTTTCGGGCCCAAAGTAGTGGCTTTTCATCAGAATCGATGCAGACTCACCCAAAACGCTGGGCTGCACTGGCAGAGTCCCGGCAGGCACCGCACATGCATTTTTCATGTGTTTCTTTCAATTTCAGTGTTTTCGGGCCCAAACTAGTGGCTTTTCATCAGAATCGATGCAGACTCACCCAAAACGCTGGGCTGCACTGGCAGAGTCCCGGCGCGCACCGCACATGCATTTTTCATGTGTTTCTGTCAATTTCAGTGTTTTCGGGCCCAAACTAGTGGTTTTTCATCAGAACCGATGCAGACTCACCCAAAACGCTGGGCTGCACTGGTAGAGTCCCGGCGCGTACCGCACATGCATTTTTCATGTGTTTCTGTCAATTTCAGTGTTTTCGGGCCCAAACTAGTGGCTTTTCATCAGAATCGATGCAGACTCACCCAAAACGCTGGGCTGCACTGGCAGAGTCCCGGCAGGCACCGCACATGCATTTTTCATGTGTTTCTTTCAATTTCAGTGTTTTCGGGCCCAAACTAGTGGCTTTTCATCAGAATCGATGCAGACTCACCCAAAACGCTGGGCTGCACTGGCAGAGTCCCGGCACGCGCCGCACATGCATTTTTCATGTGTTTCTGTCAATTTCAGTGTTTTCGTTCACAAACTAGTGGCTTTTCATCAGAACCGATGCAGACTCACCCAAAAGGCTCGGCTGCGCTGGCAGGGTCACGGCGCACGCCGTACATGCATTTTCATGTGTTTCTGTCAATTTCAGTGTTATTGGGCCCAAACTAGTGGCTTCTCACCAGAACCGATGCAGACTCACCCTAAAGCCTCGGCTGCGCTGGCAGGGTCACGGCGCACGCCGTACATGCATTTTCATGTGTTTCTGTCAATTTCAGTGTCATTGGGCCTAAACTAGTCGCTTTGCATCAGAACCGATGCAGACTCACCCAAAAGGCTCGGCTGCGCTGGCAGGGTCACGGCACACGCCGTACATGCATTTTCATGTGTTTCTGTCAATTTCAGTGTTATTGGGCCTAAACTAGTGGCTTTTCATCAGAGCCGATGCAGACTCACCCAAAAGGCTCAACTGCGCTGGCCGGGTCACGGCGCACACCGTACATGCATTTTCATGTGTTTCTGTCAATTTCAGTGTTTTTGGGCCCAAACTAGTGGCTTTTCATCAGAACCGATGCAGACTCACCCAAAAGGCTCGGCTGCGCTGGCAGGGTCACGGCGCACACCGTACATGCATTTTCATGTGTTTCTGTCAATTTCAGTGTTATTGGGCCCAAACTAGTGGCTTTTCATCAGAACCGATGCAGACTCACCCAAAAGGCTCGGCTGCGATGGCAGGGTCACGGCGCACACCGTACATGCATTTTCATGTGTTTCTGTCAATTTCAGTGTCATTGGGCCTAAACTAGTCGCTTTGCATCAGAACCGATGCAGACTCACCCAAAAGGCTCGGCTGCGCTGGCAGGGTCACGGCACACGCCGTACATGCATTTTCATGTGTTTCTGTCAATTTCAGTGTTATTGGGCCTAAACTAGTGGCTTTTCATCAGAGCCGATGCAGACTCACCCAAAAGGCTCAACTGCGCTGGCCGGGTCACGGCGCACACCGTACATGCATTTTCATGTGTTTCTGTCAATTTCAGTGTTTTTGGGCCCAAACTAGTGGCTTTTCATCAGAACCGATGCAGACTCACCCAAAAGGCTCGGCTGCGCTGGCAGGGTCACGGCGCACACCGTACATGCATTTTCATGTGTTTCTGTCAATTTCAGTGTTATTGGGCCCAAACTAGTGGCTTTTCATCAGAACCGATGCAGACTCACCCAAAAGGCTCGGCTGCGATGGCAGGGTCACGGCGCACACCGTACATGCATTTTCATGTGTTTCTGTCAATTTCAGTGTTATTGGGCCTAAACTAGTCGCTTTTCATCAGAATCGATGCAGACTCGCCCAAAACGCTGGGCTGCACTGGCAGAGTCCCGGCGCGCACCGCACATGCATTTTTCATGTGTTTCTGTCAATTTCAGTGTTTTCGGGCCCAAATTAGTGGTTTTTCATCAGAATCGATGCAGACTCACCCAAAACGCTGGGCTGCACTGGCAGAGTCCCGGCGCGCACCGCACATGCATTTTTCATGTGTTTCTGTCAATTTCAGTGTTTTCGGGCCCAAATTAGTGGTTTTTCATCAGAATCGATGCAGACTCACCCAAAACGCTGGGCTGCACTGGCAGAGTCCCGGCGTGCACCGCACATGCATTTTTCATGTGTTTCTGTCAATTTCAGTTTTTTCGGGCCCAAACTAGTGGCTTTTCATCAGAATCGATGCAGACTCACCCAAAACGCTGGGCTGCACTGGCAGAGTCCCGGCGTGCACCGCACATGCATTTTTCATGTGTTTCTGTCAATTTCAGTGTTTTCGGGCCCAAACTAGTGGCTTTTCATCAGAACCGATGCAGACTCACCCAAAAGGCTCAACTGCGCTGGCCGGGTCACGGCGCACACCGTACATGCATTTTCATGTGTTTCTGTCAATTTCAGTGTTTTTGGGCCCAAACTAGTGGCTTTTCATCAGAACCGATGCAGACTCACCCAAAAGGCTCGGCTGCGCTGGCAGGGTCACGGCGCACACCGTACATGCATTTTCATGTGTTTCTGTCAATTTCAGTGTTATTGGGCCCAAATTAGTGGCTTTTCATCAGAACCGATGCAGACTCACCCAAAAGGCTCGGCTGCGATGGCAGGGTCACGGCGCACACCGTACATGCATTTTCATGTGTTTCTGTCAATTTCAGTGTCATTGGGCCTAAACTAGTCGCTTTGCATCAGAACCGATGCAGACTCACCCAAAAGGCTCGGCTGCGCTGGCAGGGTCACGGCACACGCCGTACATGCATTTTCATGTGTTTCTGTCAATTTCAGTGTTATTGGGCCTAAACTAGTGGCTTTTCATCAGAGCCGATGCAGACTCACCCAAAAGGCTCAACTGCGCTGGCCGGGTCACGGCGCACACCGTACATGCATTTTCATGTGTTTCTGTCAATTTCAGTGTTTTTGGGCCCAAACTAGTGGCTTTTCATCAGAACCGATGCAGACTCACCCAAAAGGCTCGGCTGCGCTGGCAGGGTCACGGCGCACACCGTACATGCATTTTCATGTGTTTCTGTCAATTTCAGTGTTATTGGGCCCAAACTAGTGGCTTTTCATCAGAACCGATGCAGACTCACCCAAAAGGCTCGGCTGCGATGGCAGGGTCACGGCGCACACCGTACATGCATTTTCATGTGTTTCTGTCAATTTCAGTGTTATTGGGCCTAAACTAGTCGCTTTTCATCAGAATCGATGCAGATTCGCCCAAAACGCTGGGCTGCACTGGCAGAGTCCCGGCGCGCACCGCACATGCATTTTTCATGTGTTTCTGTCAATTTCAGTGTTTTCGGGCCCAAATTAGTGGTTTTTCATCAGAATCGATGCAGACTCACCCAAAACGCTGGGGTGCACTGGCAGAGTCCCGGCACGCACCGCACATACATTTTTCATGTGTTTCTGTCAATTTCAGTATTTTTGGGCCCAAACTAGTGGCTTTTCATCAGAACCGATGCAGACTTACCCAAAAGGCTCGGCTGCGCTGGCAGGGTCACGGCGCACACCGTACATGCATTTTCATGTGTTTCTGTCAATTTCAGTGTTATTGGGCCCAAACTAGTGGCTTTTCATCAGAACCGATGCAGACTCACCCAAAAGGCTCGGCTGCGATGGCAGGGTCACGGCGCACACCGTACATGCATTTTCATGTGTTTCTGTCAATTTCAGTGTTATTGGGCCTAAACTAGTCGCTTTTCATCAGAATCGATGCAGACTCGCCCAAAACGCTGGGCTGCACTGGCAGAGTCCCGGCGCGCACCGCACATGCATTTTTCATGTGTTTCTGTCAATTTCAGTGTTTTCGGGCCCAAATTAGTGGTTTTTCATCAGAATCGATGCAGACTCACCCAAAACGCTGGGCTGCACTGGCAGAGTCCCGGCGCGCACCGCACATGCATTTTTCATGTGTTTCTGTCAATTTCAGTGTTTTCGGGCCCAAATTAGTGGTTTTTCATCAGAATCGATGCAGACTCACCCAAAACGCTGGGCTGCACTGGCAGAGTCCCGGCGTGCACCGCACATGCATTTTTCATGTGTTTCTGTCAATTTCAGTTTTTTCGGGCCCAAACTAGTGGCTTTTCATCAGAATCGATGCAGACTCACCCAAAACGCTGGGCTGCACTGGCAGAGTCCCGGCGTGCACCGCACATGCATTTTTCATGTGTTTCTGTCAATTTCAGTGTTTTTGGGCCCAAACTAGTGGCTTTTCATCAGAACCGATGCAGACTCACCCAAAAGGCTCAACTGCGCTGGCCGGGTCACGGCGCACACCGTACATGCATTTTCATGTGTTTCTGTCAATTTCAGTGTTTTTGGGCCCAAACTAGTGGCTTTTCATCAGAACCGATGCAGACTCACCCAAAAGGCTCGGCTGCGCTGGCAGGGTCACGGCGCACACCGTACATGCATTTTCATGTGTTTCTGTCAATTTCAGTGTTATTGGGCCCAAACTAGTGGCTTTTCATCAGAACCGATGCAGACTCACCCAAAAGGCTCGGCTGCGATGGCAGGGTCACGGCGCACACCGTACATGCATTTTCATGTGTTTCTGTCAATTTCAGTGTCATTGGGCCTAAACTAGTCGCTTTGCATCAGAACCGATGCAGACTCACCCAAAAGGCTCGGCTGCGCTGGCAGGGTCACGGCACACGCCGTACATGCATTTTCATGTGTTTCTGTCAATTTCAGTGTTATTGGGCCTAAACTAGTGGCTTTTCATCAGAGCCGATGCAGACTCACCCAAAAGGCTCAACTGCGCTGGCCGGGTCACGGCGCACACCGTACATGCATTTTCATGTGTTTCTGTCAATTTCAGTGTTTTTGGGCCCAAACTAGTGGCTTTTCATCAGAACCGATGCAGACTCACCCAAAAGGCTCGGCTGCGCTGGCAGGGTCACGGCGCACACCGTACATGCATTTTCATGTGTTTCTGTCAATTTCAGTGTTATTGGGCCCAAACTAGTGGCTTTTCATCAGAACCGATGCAGACTCACCCAAAAGGCTCGGCTGCGATGGCAGGGTCACGGCGCACACCGTACATGCATTTTCATGTGTTTCTGTCAATTTCAGTGTTATTGGGCCTAAACTAGTCGCTTTTCATCAGAATCGATGCAGATTCGCCCAAAACGCTGGGCTGCACTGGCAGAGTCCCGGCGCGCACCGCACATGCATTTTTCATGTGTTTCTGTCAATTTCAGTGTTTTCGGGCCCAAATTAGTGGTTTTTCATCAGAATCGATGCAGACTCACCCAAAACGCTGGGGTGCACTGGCAGAGTCCCGGCACGCACCGCACATACATTTTTCATGTGTTTCTGTCAATTTCAGTGTTTTCGGGCCCAAACTAGTGGCTTTTCATCAGAATCGATGCAGACTCACCCGAAACGCTGGGCTGCACTGGCAGAGTCCCGGCACGCACCGCACATGCATTTTTCATGTGTTTCTGTCAATTTCAGTGTTTTCGGGCCCAAACTAGTGGCTTTTCATCAGAATCGATGCAGACTCACCCGAAACGCTGGGCTGCACTGGCAGAGTCCCGGCACGCACCGCACATGCATTTTTCATGTGTTTCTGTCAATTTCAGTGTTTTCGTTCACAAACTAGTGGCTTTTCATCAGAACCGATGCAGACTCACCCAAAAGGCTCGGCTGCGCTGGCAGGGTCACGGCGCACGCCGTACATGCATTTTCATGTGTTTCTGTCAATTTCAGTGTTATTGGGCCCAAACTAGTGGCTTCTCACCAGAACCGATGCAGACTCACCCAAAAGGCTCAGCTGCGCTGGCTGGGTCAGGGCGCACGCCGTACATGCATTTTCATGTGTTTCTGTCAATTTCAGTATTTTTGGGCCCAAACTAGTGGCTTTTCATCAGAACCGATGCAGACTCACCCAAAAGGCTCGGCTGCGCTGGCAGGGTCACGGCGCACACCGTACATGCATTTTCATGTGTTTCTGTCAATTTCATTGTTATTGGGCTTAAACTAGTCGCTTTTCATCAGAACCGATGCAGACTCACCCAAAACGCTGGGCTGCACTGGCAGAGTCCCGGCACGCACCGCACATGCATTTTTCATGTGTTTCTGTCAATTTCAGTGTTTTCGGGCCCAAACTAGTGGCTTTTCATCAGAATCGATGCAGACTCACCCGAAACGCTGGGCTGCACTGGCAGAGTCCCGGCACGCACCGCACATGCATTTTTCATGTGTTTCTGTCAATTTCAGTGTTTTCGGGCCCAAACTAGTGGCTTTTCATCCGAATCGATGCAGACTCACCCGAAACGCTGGGCTGCACTGGCAGAGTCCCGGCACGCACCGCACATGCATTTTTCATGTGTTTCTGTCAATTTCAGTGTTTTCGGGCCCAAACTAGTGGCTTTTCATCAGAATCGATGCAGACTCACCCGAAACGCTGGGCTGCACTGGCACAGTCCCAGCACGCACCGCACATGCATTTTTCATGTGCTTCTGTCAATTTCAGTGTTTTCGGGGCCCAAACTAGTGGCTTTTCATCAGAATCGATGCAGACTCACCCGAAACACTGGGCTGCGCTCGCAGAGTCCCGGCGCGTACCGCACATGCATTTTTCATGTGTTTCTGTCAATTTCAGTGTTTTCGGGCCCAAACTAGTGGCTTTTCATCAGAATCGATGCAGACTCACCCAAAACGCTGGGCTGCACTGGCAGAGTCCCGGCAGGCACCGCACATGCATTTTTCATGTGTTTCTTTCAATTTCAGTGTTTTCGGGCCCAAACTAGTGGCTTTTCATCAGAATCGATGCAGACTCACCCAAAACGCTGGGCTGCACTGGCAGAGTCCCGGCACGCGCCGCACATGCATTTTTCATGTGTTTCTGTCAATTTCAGTGTTATTGGGCCCAAACTAGTGGCTTCTCACCAGAACCGATGCAGACTCACCCAAAAGGCTCAGCTGCGCTGGCTGGGTCAGGGCGCACACCGTACATGCATTTTCATGTGTTTCTGTCAATTTCAGTGTTATTCGGCCCAAACTAGTGGCTTTTCATCAGAACCGATGCAGACTCACCCTAAAGCCTCGGCTGCGCTGGCAGGGTCACGGCGCACACCGTTACATGCATTTTCATGTGTTTCTGTCAATTTCAGTGTCATTGGGCCTAAACTAGTCGCTTTGCATCAGAACCGATGCAGACTCACCCAAAAGGCTCGGCTGCGCTGGCAGGGTCACGGCACACGCCGTACATATATTTTCATGTGTTTCTGTCAATTTCAGTGTTATTGGGCCTAAACTAGTGGCTTTTCATCAGAGCCGATGCAGACTCACCCAAAAGGCTCAACTGCGCTGGCCGGGTCACGGCGCACACCGTACATGCATTTTCATGTGTTTCTGTCAATTTCAGTGTTTTTGGGCCCAAACTAGTGGCTTTTCATCAGAACCGATGCAGACTCACCCAAAAGGCTCGGCTGCGCTGGCAGGGTCACGGCGCACACCGTACATGCATTTTCATGTGTTTCTGTCAATTTCAGTGTTATTGGGCCCAAACTAGTGGCTTTTCATCAGAACCGATGCAGACTCACCCAAAAGGCTCGGCTGCGATGGCAGGGTCACGGCGCACACCGTACATGCATTTTCATGTGTTTCTGTCAATTTCAGTGTTATTGGGCCTAAACTAGTCGCTTTTCATCAGAATCGATGCAGACTCGCCCAAAACGCTGGGCTGCACTGGCAGAGTCCCGGCGCGCACCGCACATGCATTTTTCATGTGTTTCTGTCAATTTCAGTGTTTTCGGGCCCAAATTAGTGGTTTTTCATCAGAATCGATGCAGACTCACCCAAAACGCTGGGCTGCACTGGCAGAGTCCCGGCGTGCACCGCACATGCATTTTTCATGTGTTTCTGTCAATTTCAGTGTTTTCGGGCCCAAACTAGTGGCTTTTCATCAGAATCGATGCAGACTCACCCAAAACGCTGGGCTGCAATGGTAGAGTCCCGGCGCGTACCGCACATGCATTTTTCATGTGTTTCTGTCAATTTCAGTGTTTTCGGGCCCAAACTAGTGGCTTTTCATCAGAATCGATGCAGACTCACCCAAAACGCTGGGCTGCACTGGCAGAGTCCCGGCAGGCACCGCACATGCATTTTTCATGTGTTTCTTTCAATTTCAGTGTTTTCGGGCCCAAACTAGTGGCTTTTCATCAGAATCGATGCAGACTCACCCAAAACGCTGGGCTGCACTGGCAGAGTCCCGGCGCGCACCGCACATGCATTTTTCATGTGTTTCTGTCAATTTCAGTGTTTTCGGGCCCAAACTAGTGGCTTTTCATCAGAATCGATGCAGACTCACCCGAAACGCTGGGCTGCACTGGCAGAGTCCCGGCACGCACCGCACATGCATTTTTCATGTGTTTCTGTCAATTTCAGTGTTTTCGGGCCCAAACTAGTGGCTTTTCATCAGAATCGATGCAGACTCACCCGAAACGCTGGGCTGCACTGGCAGAGTCCCGGCGCGCACCGCACATGCATTTTTCATGTGTTTCTGTCAATTTCAGTGTTTTCGGGCCCAAACTAGTGGCTTTTCATCAGAATCGATGCAGACTCACCCGAAACGCTGGGCTGCACTGGCAGAGTCCCGGCACGCACCGCACATGCATTTTTCATGTGTTTCTGTCAATTTCAGTGTTTTCGGGCCCAAACTAGTGGCTTTTCATCAGAACCGATGCAGACTCACCCTAAAGCCTCGGCTGCGCTGGCAGGGTCACGGCGCACACCGTTACATGCATTTTCATGTGTTTCTGTCAATTTCAGTGTCATTGGGCCTAAACTAGTCGCTTTGCATCAGAACCGATGCAGACTCACCCAAAAGGCTCGGCTGCGCTGGCAGGGTCACGGCACACGCCGTACATGCATTTTCATGTGTTTCTGTCAATTTCAGTGTTATTGGGCCTAAACTAGTGGCTTTTCATCAGAGCCGATGCAGACTCACCCAAAAGGCTCAACTGCGCTGGCCGGGTCACGGCGCACACCGTACATGCATTTTCATGTGTTTCTGTCAATTTCAGTGTTTTTGGGCCCAAACTAGTGGCTTTTCATCAGAACCGATGCAGACTCACCCAAAAGGCTCGGCTGCGCTGGCAGGGTCACGGCGCACACCGTACATGCATTTTCATGTGTTTCTGTCAATTTCAGTGTTATTGGGCCCAAACTAGTGGCTTTTCATCAGAACCGATGTAGACTCACCCAAAAGGCTCGGCTGCGATGGCAGGGTCACGGCGCACACCGTACATGCATTTTCATGTGTTTCTGTCAATTTCAGTGTTATTGGGCCTAAACTAGTCGCTTTTCATCAGAATCGATGCAGACTCGCCCAAAACGCTGGGCTGCACTGGTAGAGTCCCGGCGCGCACCGCACATGCATTTTTCATGTGTTTCTGTCAATTTCAGTGTTTTCGGGCCCAAATTAGTGGTTTTTCATCAGAATCGATGCAGACTCACCCGAAACGCTGGGCTGCACTCGCAGAGTCCCGGCACGCACCGCACATGCATTTTTCATGTGTTTCTGTCAATTTCAGTGTTTTCGGGCCCAAACTAGTGGCTTTTCATCAGAATCGATGCAGACTCACCCGAAACGCTGGGCTGCACTGGCAGAGTCCCGGCACGCACCGCACATGCATTTTTCATGTGTTTCTGTCAATTTCAGTGTTTTCGTTCACAAACTAGTGGCTTTTCATCAGAACCGATGCAGACTCACTCAAAAGGCTCGGCTGCGCTGGCAGGGTCACGGCGCACGCCGTACATGCATTTTCATGTGTTTCTGTCAATTTCAGTGTTATTGGGCCCAAACTAGTGGCTTCTCACCAGAACCGATGCAGACTCACCCAAAAGGCTCAGCTGCGCTGGCTGGGTCAGGGCGCACGCCGTACATGCATTTTCATGTGTTTCTGTCAATTTCAGTATTTTTGGGCCCAAACTAGTGGCTTTTCATCAGAACCGATGCAGACTTACCCAAAAGGCTCGGCTGCGCTGGCAGGGTCACGGCGCACACCGTACATGCATTTTCATGTGTTTCTTTCAATTTCAGTGTTATTGGGCCCAAACTAGTGGCTTTTCATCAGAACCGATGCAGACTCACCCAAAAGGCTCGGCTGCGCTGGCAGGGTCACGGCGCACACCGTACATGCATTTTCATGTGTTTCTGTCAATTTCATTGTTATTGGGCTTAAACTAGTCGCTTTTCATCAGAACCGATGCAGACTCACCCAAAACGCTGGGCTGCACTGGCAGAGTCCCGGCACGCACCGCACATGCATTTTTCATGTGTTTCTGTCAATTTCAGTGTTTTCGGGCCCAAACTAGTGGCTTTTCATCAGAATCGATGCAGGACTCACCGAAACGCTGGGCTGCACTGGCAGAGTCCCGGCACGCACCGCACATGCATTTTTCATGTGTTTCTGTCAATTTCAGTGTTTTCGGGCCCAAACTAGTGGCTTTTCATCCGAATCGATGCAGACTCACCCGAAACGCTGGGCTGCACTGGCAGAGTCCCGGCACGCACCGCACATGCATTTTTCATGTGTTTCTGTCAATTTCAGTGTTTTCGGGCCCAAACTAGTGGCTTTTCATCAGAATCGATGCAGACTCACCCGAAACGCTGGGCTGCACTGGCACAGTCCCGGCACGCACCGCACATGCATTTTTCATGTGCTTCTGTCAATTTCAGTGTTTTCGGGGCCCAACTAGTGGCTTTTCATCAGAATCGATGCAGACTCACCCGAAACACTGGGCTGCACTCGCAGAGTCCCGGCGCGTACCGCACATGCATTTTTCATGTGTTTCTGTCAATTTCAGTGTTTTCGGGCCCAAACTAGTGGCTTTTCATCAGAATCGATGCAGACTCACCCAAAACGCTGGGCTGCACTGGCAGAGTCCCGGCAGGCACCGCACATGCATTTTTCATGTGTTTCTTTCAATTTCAGTGTTTTCGGGCCCAAACTAGTGGCTTTTCATCAGAATCGATGCAGACTCACCCAAAACGCTGGGCTGCACTGGCAGAGTCC
The DNA here is from genome assembly GCF_963924715.1 of Thunnus thynnus. NCBI lineage: Eukaryota > Metazoa > Chordata > Actinopteri > Scombriformes > Scombridae > Thunnus > Thunnus thynnus. The sequence goes on along the minus strand of NW_027095941.1, from coordinate 153,713 downwards.
CGGCACGCGCCGCACATGCATTTTTCATGTGTTTCTGTCAATTTCAGTGTTATTGGGCCCCAAACTAGTGGCTTCTCACCAGAACCGATGCAGACTCACCCAAAAGGCTCAGCTGCGCTGGCTGGGTCAGGGCGCACACCGTACATGCATTTTCATGTGTTTCTGTCAATTTCAGTGTTATTGGGCCCAAACTAGTGGCTTTTCATCAGAACCGATGCAGACTCACCCTAAAGCCTCGGCTGCGCTGGCAGGGTCACGGCGCACACCGTTACATGCATTTTCATGTGTTTCTGTCAATTTCAGTGTCATTGGGCCTAAACTAGTCGCTTTGCATCAGAACCGATGCAGACTCACCCAAAAGGCTCGGCTGCGCTGGCAGGGTCACGGCACACGCCGTACATATATTTTCATGTGTTTCTGTCAATTTCAGTGTTATTGGGCCTAAACTAGTGGCTTTTCATCAGAGCCGATGCAGACTCACCCAAAAGGCTCAACTGCGCTGGCCGGGTCACGGCGCACACCGTACATGCATTTTCATGTGTTTCTGTCAATTTCAGTGTTTTTGGGCCCAAACTAGTGGCTTTTCATCAGAACCGATGCAGACTCACCCAAAAGGCTCGGCTGCGCTGGCAGGGTCACGGCGCACACCGTACATGCATTTTCATGTGTTTCTGTCAATTTCAGTGTTATTGGGCCCAAACTAGTCGCTTTTCATCAGAACCGATGCAGACTCACCCAAAAGGCTCGGCTGCGATGGCAGGGTCACGGCGCACACCGTACATGCATTTTCATGTGTTTCTGTCAATTTCAGTGTTATTGGGCCTAAACTAGTCGCTTTTCATCAGAATCGATGCAGACTCGCCCAAAACGCTGGGCTGCACTGGCAGAGTCCCGGCGCGCACCGCACATGCATTTTTCATGTGTTTCTGTCAATTTCAGTGTTTTCGGGCCCAAATTAGTGGTTTTTCATCAGAATCGATGCAGACTCACCCAAAACGCTGGGCTGCACTGGCAGAGTCCCGGCGTGCACCGCACATGCATTTTTCATGTGTTTCTGTCAATTTCAGTGTTTTCGGGCCCAAACTAGTGGCTTTTCATCAGAATCGATGCAGACTCACCCAAAACGCTGGGCTGCAATGGTAGAGTCCCGGCGCGTACCGCACATGCATTTTTCATGTGTTTCTGTCAATTTCAGTGTTTTCGGGCCCAAACTAGTGGCTTTTTCATCAGAATCGATGCAGACTCACCCAAAACGCTGGGCTGCACTGGCAGAGTCCCGGCAGGCACCGCACATGCATTTTTCATGTGTTTCTTTCAATTTCAGTGTTTTCGGGCCCAAACTAGTGGCTTTTCATCAGAATCGATGCAGACTCACCCAAAACGCTGGGCTGCACTGGCAGAGTCCCGGCGCGCACCGCACATGCATTTTTCATGTGTTTCTGTCAATTTCAGTGTTTTCGGGCCCAAACTAGTGGCTTTTCATCAGAATCGATGCAGACTCACCCGAAACGCTGGGCTGCACTGGCAGAGTCCCGGCACGCACCGCACATGCATTTTTCATGTGTTTCTGTCAATTTCAGTGTTTTCGGGCCCAAACTAGTGGCTTTTCATCAGAATCGATGCAGACTCACCCGAAACGCTGGGCTGCACTGGCAGAGTCCCGGCACGCACCGCACATGCATTTTTCATGTGTTTCTGTCAATTTCAGTGTTTTCGGGCCCAAACTAGTGGCTTTTCATCAGAACCGATGCAGACTCACCCTAAAGCCTCGGCTGCGCTGGCAGGGTCACGGCGCACACCGTTACATGCATTTTCATGTGTTTCTGTCAATTTCAGTGTCATTGGGCCTAAACTAGTCGCTTTGCATCAGAACCGATGCAGACTCACCCAAAAGGCTCGGCTGCGCTGGCAGGGTCACGGCACACGCCGTACATGCATTTTCATGTGTTTCTGTCAATTTCAGTGTTATTGGGCCTAAACTAGTGGCTTTTCATCAGAGCCGATGCAGACTCACCCAAAAGGCTCAACTGCGCTGGCCGGGTCACGGCGCACACCGTACATGCATTTTCATGTGTTTCTGTCAATTTCAGTGTTTTTGGGCCCAAACTAGTGGCTTTTCATCAGAACCGATGCAGACTCACCCAAAAGGCTCGGCTGCGCTGGCAGGGTCACGGCGCACACCGTACATGCATTTTCATGTGTTTCTGTCAATTTCAGTGTTATTGGGCCCAAACTAGTGGCTTTTCATCAGAACCGATGTAGACTCACCCAAAAGGCTCGGCTGCGATGGCAGGGTCACGGCGCACACCGTACATGCATTTTCATGTGTTTCTGTCAATTTCAGTGTTATTGGGCCTAAACTAGTCGCTTTTCATCAGAATCGATGCAGACTCGCCCAAAACGCTGGGCTGCACTGGCAGAGTCCCGGCGCGCACCGCACATGCATTTTTCATGTGTTTCTGTCAATTTCAGTGTTTTCGGGCCCAAATTAGTGGTTTTTCATCAGAATCGATGCAGACTCACCCAAAACGCTGGGCTGCACTGGCAGAGTCCCGGCGCGCACCGCACATGCATTTTTCATGTGTTTCTGTCAATTTCAGTGTTTTCGTTCACAAACTAGTGGCTTTTCATCAAAACCGATGCAGACTCACCCAAAAGGCTCGGCTGCGCTGGCAGGGTCACGGCGCACGCCGTACATGCATTTTCATGTGTTTCTGTCAATTTCAGTGTTATTGGGCCCAAACTAATGGCTTTTCATCAGAGCCGATGCAGACTCACCCAAAAGGCTCAACTGCGCTGGCGGGGTCACGGCGCACACCGTACATGCATTTTCATGTGTTTCTGTCAATTTCAGTATTTTTGGGCCCAAACTAGTGGCTTTTCATCAGAACCGATGCAGACTTACCCAAAAGGCTCGACTGCGCTGGCAGGGTCACGGCGCACACCGTACATGCATTTTCATGTGTTTCTGTCAATTTCAGTGTTATTGGGCCCAAACTAGTGGCTTTTCATCAGAACCGATGCAGACTCACCCAAAAGGCTCGGCTGCGCTGGCAGGGTCACGGCGCACACCGTACATGCATTTTCATGTGTTTCTGTCAATTTCATTGTTATTGGGCTTAAACTAGTCGCTTTTCATCAGAACCGATGCAGACTCACCCAAAACGCTGGGCTGCACTGGCAGAGTCCCGGCACGCACCGCACATGCATTTTTCATGTGTTTCTGTCAATTTCAGTGTTTTCGGGCCCAAACTAGTGGCTTTTCATCAGAATCGATGCAGACTCACCCGAAACGCTGGGCTGCACTGGCAGAGTCCCGGCACGCACCGCACATGCATTTTTCATGTGTTTCTGTCAATTTCAGTGTTTTCGGGCCCAAACTAGTGGCTTTTCATCCGAATCGATGCAGACTCACCCGAAACGCTGGGCTGCACTGGCAGAGTCCCGGCACGCACCGCACATGCATTTTTCATGTGTTTCTGTCAATTTCAGTGTTTTCGGGCCCAAACTAGTGGCTTTTCATCAGAATCGATGCAGACTCACCCGAAACGCTGGGCTGCACTGGCACAGTCCCGGCACGCACCGCACATGCATTTTTCATGTGCTTCTGTCAATTTCAGTGTTTTCGGGGCCCAAACTAGTGGCTTTTCATCAGAATCGATGCAGACTCACCCAAAACGCTGGGCTGCACTGGCAGAGTCCCGGCGCGCACCGCACATGCATTTTTCATGTGTTTCTGTCAATTTCAGTGTCATTGGGCCTAAACTAGTCGCTTTGCATCAGAACCGATGCAGACTCACCCAAAAGGCTCGGCTGCGCTGGCAGGGTCACGGCACACGCCGTACATATATTTTCATGTGTTTCTGTCAATTTCAGTGTTATTGGGCCTAAACTAGTGGCTTTTCATCAGAGCCGATGCAGACTCACCCAAAAGGCTCAACTGCGCTGGCCGGGTCACGGCGCACACCGTACATGCATTTTCATGTGTTTCTGTCAATTTCAGTGTTTTTGGGCCCAAACTAGTGGCTTTTCATCAGAACCGATGCAGACTCACCCAAAAGGCTCGGCTGCGCTGGCAGGGTCACGGCGCACACCGTACATGCATTTTCATGTGTTTCTGTCAATTTCAGTGTTATTGGGCCCAAACTAGTCGCTTTTCATCAGAACCGATGCAGACTCACCCAAAAGGCTCGGCTGCGATGGCAGGGTCACGGCGCACACCGTACATGCATTTTCATGTGTTTCTGTCAATTTCAGTGTTATTGGGCCTAAACTAGTCGCTTTTCATCAGAATCGATGCAGACTCGCCCAAAACGCTGGGCTGCACTGGCAGAGTCCCGGCGCGCACCGCACATGCATTTTTCATGTGTTTCTGTCAATTTCAGTGTTTTCGGGCCCAAATTAGTGGTTTTTCATCAGAATCGATGCAGACTCACCCAAAACGCTGGGCTGCACTGGCAGAGTCCCGGCGTGCACCGCACATGCATTTTTCATGTGTTTCTGTCAATTTCAGTGTTTTCGGGCCCAAACTAGTGGCTTTTCATCAGAATCGATGCAGACTCACCCAAAACGCTGGGCTGCAATGGTAGAGTCCCGGCGCGTACCGCACATGCATTTTTCATGTGTTTCTGTCAATTTCAGTGTTTTCGGGCCCAAACTAGTGGCTTTTCATCAGAATCGATGCAGACTCACCCAAAACGCTGGGCTGCACTGGCAGAGTCCCGGCAGGCACCGCACATGCATTTTTCATGTGTTTCTTTCAATTTCAGTGTTTTCGGGCCCAAACTAGTGGCTTTTCATCAGAATCGATGCAGACTCACCCAAAACGCTGGGCTGCACTGGCAGAGTCCCGGCGCGCACCGCACATGCATTTTTCATGTGTTTCTGTCAATTTCAGTGTTTTCGGGCCCAAACTAGTGGCTTTTCATCAGAATCGATGCAGACTCACCCGAAACGCTGGGCTGCACTGGCAGAGTCCCGGCACGCACCGCACATGCATTTTTCATGTGTTTCTGTCAATTTCAGTGTTTTCGGGCCCAAACTAGTGGCTTTTCATCAGAATCGATGCAGACTCACCCGAAACGCTGGGCTGCACTGGCAGAGTCCCGGCACGCACCGCACATGCATTTTTCATGTGTTTCTGTCAATTTCAGTGTTTTCGGGCCCAAACTAGTGGCTTTTCATCAGAACCGATGCAGACTCACCCTAAAGCCTCGGCTGCGCTGGCAGGGTCACGGCGCACACCGTTACATGCATTTTCATGTGTTTCTGTCAATTTCAGTGTCATTGGGCCTAAACTAGTCGCTTTGCATCAGAACCGATGCAGACTCACCCAAAAGGCTCGGCTGCGCTGGCAGGGTCACGGCACACGCCGTACATGCATTTTCATGTGTTTCTGTCAATTTCAGTGTTATTGGGCCTAAACTAGTGGCTTTTCATCAGAGCCGATGCAGACTCACCCAAAAGGCTCAACTGCGCTGGCCGGGTCACGGCGCACACCGTACATGCATTTTCATGTGTTTCTGTCAATTTCAGTGTTTTTGGGCCCAAACTAGTGGCTTTTCATCAGAACCGATGCAGACTCACCCAAAAGGCTCGGCTGCGCTGGCAGGGTCACGGCGCACACCGTACATGCATTTTCATGTGTTTCTGTCAATTTCAGTGTTATTGGGCCCAAACTAGTGGCTTTTCATCAGAACCGATGTAGACTCACCCAAAAGGCTCGGCTGCGATGGCAGGGTCACGGCGCACACCGTACATGCATTTTCATGTGTTTCTGTCAATTTCAGTGTTATTGGGCCTAAACTAGTCGCTTTTCATCAGAATCGATGCAGACTCGCCCAAAACGCTGGGCTGCACTGGCAGAGTCCCGGCGCGCACCGCACATGCATTTTTCATGTGTTTCTGTCAATTTCAGTGTTTTCGGGCCCAAATTAGTGGTTTTTCATCAGAATCGATGCAGACTCACCCAAAACGCTGGGCTGCACTGGCAGAGTCCCGGCGCGCACCGCACATGCATTTTTCATGTGTTTCTGTCAATTTCAGTGTTTTCGTTCACAAACTAGTGGCTTTTCATCAAAACCGATGCAGACTCACCCAAAAGGCTCGGCTGCGCTGGCAGGGTCACGGCGCACGCCGTACATGCATTTTCATGTGTTTCTGTCAATTTCAGTGTTATTGGGCCCAAACTAATGGCTTTTCATCAGAGCCGATGCAGACTCACCCAAAAGGCTCAACTGCGCTGGCGGGGTCACGGCGCACACCGTACATGCATTTTCATGTGTTTCTGTCAATTTCAGTATTTTTGGGCCCAAACTAGTGGCTTTTCATCAGAACCGATGCAGACTTACCCAAAAGGCTCGACTGCGCTGGCAGGGTCACGGCGCACACCGTACATGCATTTTCATGTGTTTCTGTCAATTTCAGTGTTATTGGGCCCAAACTAGTGGCTTTTCATCAGAACCGATGCAGACTCACCCAAAAGGCTCGGCTGCGCTGGCAGGGTCACGGCGCACACCGTACATGCATTTTCATGTGTTTCTGTCAATTTCATTGTTATTGGGCTTAAACTAGTCGCTTTTCATCAGAACCGATGCAGACTCACCCAAAACGCTGGGCTGCACTGGCAGAGTCCCGGCACGCACCGCACATGCATTTTTCATGTGTTTCTGTCAATTTCAGTGTTTTCGGGCCCAAACTAGTGGCTTTTCATCAGAATCGATGCAGACTCACCCGAAACGCTGGGCTGCACTGGCAGAGTCCCGGCACGCACCGCACATGCATTTTTCATGTGTTTCTGTCAATTTCAGTGTTTTCGGGCCCAAACTAGTGGCTTTTCATCCGAATCGATGCAGACTCACCCGAAACGCTGGGCTGCACTGGCAGAGTCCCGGCACGCACCGCACATGCATTTTTCATGTGTTTCTGTCAATTTCAGTGTTTTCGGGCCCAAACTAGTGGCTTTTCATCAGAATCGATGCAGACTCACCCGAAACGCTGGGCTGCACTGGCACAGTCCCGGCACGCACCGCACATGCATTTTTCATGTGCTTCTGTCAATTTCAGTGTTTTCGGGGCCCAAACTAGTGGCTTTTCATCAGAATCGATGCAGACTCACCCAAAACGCTGGGCTGCACTGGCAGAGTCCCGGCGCGCACCGCACATGCATTTTTCATGTGTTTCTGTCAATTTCAGTGTTTTCGGGCCCAAACTAGTGGCTTTTCATCAGAACCGATGCAGACTTACCCAAAAGGCTCGACTGCGCTGGCAGGGTCACGGCGCACACCGTACATGCATTTTCATGTGTTTCTGTCAATTTCAGTGTTATTGGGCCCAAACTAGTGGCTTTTCATCAGAACCGATGCAGACTCACCCAAAAGGCTCGGCTGCGCTGGCAGGGTCACGGCGCACACCGTACATGCATTTTTCATGTGTTTCTGTCAATTTCATTGTTATTGGGCTTAAACTAGTCGCTTTTCATCAGAACCGATGCAGACTCACCCAAAACGCTGGGCTGCACTGGCAGAGTCCCGGCACGCACCGCACATGCATTTTTCATGTGTTTCTGTCAATTTCAGTGTTTTCGGGCCCAAACTAGTGGCTTTTCATCAGAATCGATGCAGACTCACCCAAAACGCTGGGCTGCACTGGCAGAGTCCCGACGCGCACCGCACATGCATTTTTCATGTGTTTCTGTCAATTTCAGTGTTTTCGGGCCCAAACTAGTGGCTTTTCATCAGAATCGATGCAGACTCACCCGAAACGCTGGGCTGCACTGGCAGAGTCCCGGCACGCACCGCACATGCATTTTTCATGTGTTTCTGTCAATTTCAGTGTTTTCGGGCCCAAACTAGTGGCTTTTCATCAGAATCGATGCAGACTCACCCAAAACGCTGGGCTGCACTGGCAGAGTCCCGGCGCGCACCGCACATGCATTTTTCATGTGTTTCTGTCAATTTCAGTGTTTTCGGGCCCAAACTAGTGGCTTTTCATCAGAATCGATGCAGACTCACCCGAAACGCTGGGCTGCACTGGCAGAGTCCCGGCACGCACCGCACATGCATTTTTCATGTGTTTCTGTCAATTTCAGTGTTTTCGGGCCCAAACTAGTGGCTTTTCATCAGAACCGATGCAGACTCACCCTAAAGCCTCGGCTGCGCTGGCAGGGTCACGGCGCACACCGTTACATGCATTTTCATGTGTTTCTGTCAATTTCAGTGTCATTGGGCCTAAACTAGTCGCTTTGCATCAGAACCGATGCAGACTTACCCAAAAGGCTCGGCTGCGCTGGCAGGGTCACGGCACACGCCGTACATGCATTTTCATGTGTTTCTGTCAATTTCAGTGTTATTGGGCCTAAACTAGTGGCTTTTCATCAGAGCCGATGCAGACTCACCCAAAAGGCTCAACTGCGCTGGCCGGGTCACGGCGCACACCGTACATGCATTTTCATGTGTTTCTGTCAATTTCAGTGTTTTTGGGCCCAAACTAGTGGCTTTTCATCAGAACCGATGCAGACTTACCCAAAAGGCTCGACTGCGCTGGCAGGGTCACGGCGCACACCGTACATGCATTTTCATGTGTTTCTGTCAATTTCAGTGTTATTGGGCCCAAACTAGTGGCTTTTCATCAGAACCGATGCAGACTCACCCAAAAGGCTCGGCTGCGCTGGCAGGGTCACGGCGCACACCGTACATGCATTTTCATGTGTTTCTGTCAATTTCATTGTTATTGGGCTTAAACTAGTCGCTTTTCATCAGAACCGATGCAGACTCACCCAAAACGCTGGGCTGCACTGGCAGAGTCCCGGCACGCACCGCACATGCATTTTTCATGTGTTTCTGTCAATTTCAGTGTTTTCGGGCCCAAACTAGTGGCTTTTCATCAGAATCGATGCAGACTCACCCGAAACGCTGGGCTGCACTGGCAGAGTCCCGGCACGCACCGCACATGCATTTTTCATGTGTTTCTGTCAATTTCAGTGTTTTCGGGCCCAAACTAGTGGCTTTTCATCCGAATCGATGCAGACTCACCCGAAACGCTGGGCTGCACTGGCAGAGTCCCGGCACGCACCGCACATGCATTTTTCATGTGTTTCTGTCAATTTCAGTGTTTTCGGGCCCAAACTAGTGGCTTTTCATCAGAATCGATGCAGACTCACCCGAAACGCTGGGCTGCACTGGCACAGTCCCGGCACGCACCGCACATGCATTTTTCATGTGCTTCTGTCAATTTCAGTGTTTTCGGGGCCCAAACTAGTGGCTTTTCATCAGAATCGATGCAGACTCACCCAAAACGCTGGGCTGCACTGGCAGAGTCCCGGCGCGCACCGCACATGCATTTTTCATGTGTTTCTGTCAATTTCAGTGTTTTCGGGCCCAAACTAGTGGCTTTTCATCAGAACCGATGCAGACTTACCCAAATGGCTCGACTGCGCTGGCAGGGTCACGGCGCACACCGTACATGCATTTTCATGTGTTTCTGTCAATTTCAGTGTTATTGGGCCCAAACTAGTGGCTTTTCATCAGAACCGATGCAGACTCACCCAAAAGGCTCAGCTGCGCTGGCAGGGTCACGGCGCACACCGTACATGCATTTTCATGTGTTTCTGTCAATTTCATTGTTATTGGGCTTAAACTAGTCGCTTTTCATCAGAACCGATGCAGACTCACCCAAAACGCTGGGCTGCACTGGCAGAGTCCCGGCACGCACCGCACATGCATTTTTCATGTGTTTCTGTCAATTTCAGTGTTTTCGGGCCCAAACTAGTGGCTTTTCATCAGAATCGATGCAGACTCACCCAAAACGCTGGGCTGCACTGGCAGAGTCCCGACGCGCACCGCACATGCATTTTTCATGTGTTTCTGTCAATTTCAGTGTTTTCGGGCCCAAACTAGTGGCTTTTCATCAGAATCGATGCAGACTCACCCGAAACGCTGGGCTGCACTGGCAGAGTCCCGGCACGCACCGCACATGCATTTTTCATGTGTTTCTGTCAATTTCAGTGTTTTCGGGCCCAAACTAGTGGCTTTTCATCAGAATCGATGCAGACTCACCCAAAACGCTGGGCTGCACTGGCAGAGTCCCGGCGCGCACCGCACATGCATTTTTCATGTGTTTCTGTCAATTTCAGTGTTTTCGGGCCCAAACTAGTGGCTTTTCATCAGAATCGATGCAGACTCACCCGAAACGCTGGGCTGCACTGGCAGAGTCCCGGCACGCACCGCACATGCATTTTTCATGTGTTTCTGTCAATTTCAGTGTTTTCGGGCCCAAACTAGTGGCTTTTCATCAGAACCGATGCAGACTCACCCTAAAGCCTCGGCTGCGCTGGCAGGGTCACGGCGCACACCGTTACATGCATTTTCATGTGTTTCTGTCAATTTCAGTGTCATTGGGCCTAAACTAGTCGCTTTGCATCAGAACCGATGCAGACTTACCCAAAAGGCTCGGCTGCGCTGGCAGGGTCACGGCACACGCCGTACATGCATTTTCATGTGTTTCTGTCAATTTCAGTGTTATTGGGCCTAAACTAGTGGCTTTTCATCAGAGCCGATGCAGACTCACCCAAAAGGCTCAACTGCGCTGGCCGGGTCACGGCGCACACCGTACATGCATTTTCATGTGTTTCTGTCAATTTCAGTGTTTTTGGGCCCAAACTAGTGGCTTTTCATCAGAACCGATGCAGACTCACCCAAAAGGCTCGGCTGCGCTGGCAGGGTCACGGCGCACACCGTACATGCATTTTCATGTGTTTCTGTCAATTTCAGTGTTATTGGGCCCAAACTAGTGGCTTTTCATCAGAACCGATGCAGACTCACCCAAAAGGCTCGGCTGCGATGGCAGGGTCACGGCGCACACCGTACATGCATTTTCATGTGTTTCTGTCAATTTCAGTGTTATTGGGCCTAAACTAGTCGCTTTTCATCAGAATCGATGCAGACTCGCCCAAAACGCTGGGCTGCACTGGCAGAGTCCCGGCGCGCACCGCACATGCATTTTTCATGTGTTTCTGTCAATTTCAGTGTTTTCGGGCCCAAATTAGTGGTTTTTCATCAGAATCGATGAAGACTCACCCAAAACGCTGGGCTGCACTGGCAGAGTCCCGGCGCGCACCGCACATGCATTTTTCATGTGTTTCTGTCAATTTCAGTGTTTTTGTTCACAAACTAGTGGCTTTTCATCAGAACCGATGCAGACTCACCCAAAACGCTCGGCTGCGCTGGCAGGGTCACGGCGCACGCCGTACATGCATTTTCATGTGTTTCTGTCAATTTCAGTGTTATTGGGCCCAAACTAGTGGCTTCTCACCAGAACCGATGCAGACTCACCCAAAAGGCTCAGCTGCGCTGGCTGGGTCAGGGCGCACACCGTACATGCATTTTCATGTGTTTCTGTCAATTTCAGTGTTATTCGGCCCAAACTAGTGGCTTTTCATCAGAACCGATGCAGACTCACCCTAAAGCCTCGGCTGCGCTGGCAGGGTCACGGCGCACACCGTTACATGCATTTTCATGTGTTTCTGTCAATTTCAGTGTCATTGGGCCTAAACTAGTCGCTTTGCATCAGAACCGATGCAGACTCACCCAAAAGGCTCGGCTGCGCTGGCAGGGTCACGGCACACGCCGTACATGCATTTTCATGTGTTTCTGTCAATTTCAGTGTTATTGGGCCTAAACTAGTGGCTTTTCATCAGAGCCGATGCAGACTCACCCAAAAGGCTCAACTGCGCTGGCCGGGTCACGGCGCACACCGTACATGCATTTTCATGTGTTTCTGTCAATTTCAGTGTTTTTGGGCCCAAACTAGTGGCTTTTCATCAGAACCGATGCAGACTCACCCAAAAGGCTCGGCTGCGCTGGCAGGGTCACGGCGCACACCGTACATGCATTTTCATGTGTTTCTGTCAATTTCAGTGTTATTGGGCCCAAACTAGTGGCTTTTCATCAGAACCGATGCAGACTCACCCAAAAGGCTCGGCTGCGATGGCAGGGTCACGGCGCACACCGTACATGCATTTTCATGTGTTTCTGTCAATTTCAGTGTTATTGGGCCTAAACTAGTCGCTTTTCATCAGAATCGATGCAGACTCGCCCAAAACGCTGGGCTGCACTGGCAGAGTCCCGGCGCGCACCGCACATGCATTTTTCATGTGTTTCTGTCAATTTCAGTGTTTTCGGGCCCAAATTAGTGGTTTTTCATCAGAATCGATGCAGACTCACCCAAAACGCTGGGCTGCACTGGCAGAGTCCCGGCGTGCACCGCACATGCATTTTTCATGTGTTTCTGTCAATTTCAGTGTTTTCGGGCCCAAATTAGTGGTTTTTCATCAGAATCGATGCAGACTCACCCAAAACGCTGGGCTGCACTGGCAGAGTCCCGGCGTGCACCGCACATGCATTTTTCATGTGTTTCTGTCAATTTCAGTGTTTTCGGGCCCAAACTAGTGGCTTTTCATCAGAATCGATGCAGACTCACCCAAAACGCTGGGCTGCACTGGCAGAGTCCCGGCGTGCACCGCACATGCATTTTTCATGTGTTTCTGTCAATTTCAGTGTTTTCGGGCCCAAACTAGTGGCTTTTCATCAGAATCGATGCAGACTCACCCAAAACGCTGGGCTGCACTGGCAGAGTCCCGGCGCGCGCCGCACATGCATTTTTCATGTGTTTCTGTCAATTTCAGTGTTTTCGGGCCCAAACTAGTGGCTTTTCATCAGAATCGATGCAGACTCACCCAAAACGCTGGGCTGCACTGGCAGAGTCCCGGCACGCGCCGCACATGCATTTGTCATGTGTTTCTGTCAATTTCAGTGTTTTCGGGCCCAAACTAGTGGCTTTTCATTAGAATCGATGCAGACTCACCCAAAACGCTGGGGTGCACTGGCAGAGTCCCGGCACGCACCGCACATACATTTTTCATGTGTTTCTGTCAATTTCAGTGTTTTCGGGCCCAAACTAGTGGCTTTTCATCAGAATCGATGCAGACTCACCCGAAACGCTGGGCTGCACTGGCAGAGTCCCGGCACGCACCGCACAGGCATTTTTCATGTGTTTCTGTCAATTTCAGTGTTTTCGGGCCCAAACTAGTGGCTTTTCATCAGAATCGATGCAGACTCACCCGAAACGCTGGGCTGCACTGGCAGAGTCCCGGCACGCACCGCACATGCATTTTTCATGTGTTTCTGTCAATTTCAGTGTTTTCGTTCACAAACTAGTGGCTTTTCATCAGAACCGATGCAGACTCACCCAAAAGGCTCGGCTGCGCTGGCAGGGTCACGGCGCACGCCGTACATGCATTTTCATGTGTTTCTGTCAATTTCAGTGTTATTGGGCCCAAACTAGTGGCTTCTCACCAGAACCGATGCAGACTCACCCAAAAGGCTCAGCTGCGCTGGCTGGGTCAGGGCGCACGCCGTACATGCATTTTCATGTGTTTCTGTCAATTTCAGTGTTATTGGGCCCAAACTAATGGCTTTTCATCAGAGCCGATGCAGACTCACCCAAAAGGCTCAACTGCGCTGGCGGGGTCACGGCACGCACCTCCATGCATTTTCATGTGTTTCTGTCAATTTCAGTATTTTTGGGCCCAAACTAGTGGCTTTTCATCAGAACCGATGCAGACTTACCCAAAAGGCTCGGCTGCGCTGGCAGGGTCACGGCGCACGCCGTACATGCATTTTCATGTGTTTCTGTCAATTTCAGTGTTATTGGGCCCAAACTAGTGGCTTCTCACCAGAACCGATGCAGACTCACCCAAAAGGCTCAGCTGCGCTGGCTGGGTCAGGGCGCACACCGTACATGCATTTTCATGTGTTTCTGTCAATTTCAGTGTTATTCGGCCCAAACTAGTGGCTTTTCATCAGAACCGATGCAGACTCACCCTAAAGCCTCGGCTGCGCTGGCAGGGTCACGGCGCACACCGTTACATGCATTTTCATGTGTTTCTGTCAATTTCAGTGTCATTGGGCCTAAACTAGTCGCTTTGCATCAGAACCGATGCAGACTCACCCAAAAGGCTCGGCTGCGCTGGCAGGGTCACGGCACACGCCGTACATGCATTTTCATGTGTTTCTGTCAATTTCAGTGTTATTGGGCCTAAACTAGTGGCTTTTCATCAGAGCCGATGCAGACTCACCCAAAAGGCTCAACTGCGCTGGCCGGGTCACGGCGCACACCGTACATGCATTTTCATGTGTTTCTGTCAATTTCAGTGTTTTTGGGCCCAAACTAGTGGTTTTTCATCAGAACCGATGCAGACTCACCCAAAAGGCTCGGCTGCGCTGGCAGGGTCACGGCGCACACCGTACATGCATTTTCATGTGTTTCTGTCAATTTCAGTGTTATTGGGCCCAAACTAGTGGCTTTTCATCAGAACCGATGCAGACTCACCCAAAAGGCTCGGCTGCGATGGCAGGGTCACGGCGCACACCGTACATGCATTTTCATGTGTTTCTGTCAATTTCAGTGTTATTGGGCCTAAACTAGTCGCTTTTCATCAGAATCGATGCAGACTCGCCCAAAACGCTGGGCTGCACTGGCAGAGTCCCCGGCGCGCACCGCACATGCATTTTTCATGTGTTTCTGTCAATTTCAGTGTTTTCGGGCCCAAATTAGTGGTTTTTCATCAGAATCGATGCAGACTCACCCAAAACGCTGGGCTGCACTGGCAGAGTCCCGGCGTGCACCACACATGCATTTTTCATGTGTTTCTGTCAATTTCAGTGTTTTCGGGCCCAAATTAGTGGTTTTTCATCAGAATCGATGCAGACTCACCCAAAACGCTGGGCTGCACTGGCAGAGTCCCGGCGTGCACCGCACATGCATTTTTCATTGTTGTTTCTGTCAATTTCAGTGTTTTCGGGCCCAAACTAGTGGCTTTTCATCAGAGATGCAGACTCACCCAAAACGCTGGGCTGCACTGGCAGAGTCCCGGCGTGCACCGCACATGCATTTTTCATGTGTTTCTGTCAATTTCAGTGTTTTCGGGCCCAAACTAGTGGCTTTTCATCAGAATCGATGCAGACTCACCCAAAACGCTGGGCTGCACTGGCAGAGTCCCGGCGCGCGCCGCACATGCATTTTTCATGTGTTTCTGTCAATTTCAGTGTTTTCGGGCCCAAACTAGTGGCTTTTCATCAGAATCGATGCAGACTCACCCAAAACGCTGGGCTGCACTGGCAGAGTCCCGGCACGCGCCGCACATGCATTTGTCATGTGTTTCTGTCAATTTCAGTGTTTTCGGGCCCAAACTAGTGGCTTTTCATTAGAATCGATGCAGACTCACCCAAAACGCTGGGGTGCACTGGCAGAGTCCCGGCACGCACCGCACATACATTTTTCATGTGTTTCTGTCAATTTCAGTGTTTTCGGGCCCAAACTAGTGGCTTTTCATCAGAATCGATGCAGACTCACCCGAAACGCTGGGCTGCACTGGCAGAGTCCCGGCACGCACCGCACATGCATTTTTCATGTGTTTCTGTCAATTTCAGTGTTTTCGGGCCCAAACTAGTGGCTTTTCATCAGAATCGATGCAGACTCACCCGAAACGCTGGGCTGCACTGGCAGAGTCCCGGCACGCACCGCACATGCATTTTTCATGTGTTTCTGTCAATTTCAGTGTTTTCGTTCACAAACTAGTGGCTTTTCATCAGAACCGATGCAGACTCACCAAAAAGGCTCGGCTGCGCTGGCAGGGTCACGGCGCACGCCGTACATGCATTTTCATGTGTTTCTGTCAATTTCAGTGTTATTGGGCCCAAACTAGTGGCTTCTCACCAGAACCGATGCAGACTCACCCAAAAGGCTCAGCTGCGCTGGCTGGGTCAGGGCGCACGCCGTACATGCATTTTCATGTGTTTCTGTCAATTTCAGTGTTATTGGGCCCAAACTAATGGCTTTTCATCAGAGCCGATGCAGACTCACCCAAAAGGCTCAACTGCGCTGGCGGGGTCACGGCGCACACCGTACATGCATTTTCATGTGTTTCTGTCAATTTCAGTATTTTTGGGCCCAAACTAGTGGCTTTTCATCAGAACCGATGCAGACTTACCCAAAAGGCTCGGCTGCGCTGGCAGGGTCACGGCGCACACCGTACATGCATTTTCATGTGTTTCTGTCAATTTCATTGTTATTGGGCTTAAACTAGTCGCTTTTCATCAGAACCGATGCAGACTCACCCAAAACGCTGGGCTGCACTGGCAGAGTCCCGGCACGCACCGCACATGCATTTTTCATGTGTTTCTGTCAATTTCAGTGTTTTCGGGCCCAAACTAGTGGCTTTTCATCAGAATCGATGCAGACTCACCCGAAACGCTGGGCTGCACTGGCAGAGTCCCGGCACGCACCGCACATGCATTTTTCATGTGTTTCTGTCAATTTCAGTGTTTTCGTTCACAAACTAGTGGCTTTTCATCAGAACCGATGCAGACTCACCAAAAAGGCTCGGCTGCGCTGGCAGGGTCACGGCGCACGCCGTACATGCATTTTCATGTGTTTCTGTCAATTTCAGTGTTATTGGGCCCAAACTAGTGGCTTCTCACCAGAACCGATGCAGACTCACCCAAAAGGCTCAGCTGCGCTGGCTGGGTCAGGGCGCACGCCGTACATGCATTTTCATGTGTTTCTGTCAATTTCAGTGTTATTGGGCCCAAACTAATGGCTTTTCATCAGAGCCGATGCAGACTCACCCAAAAGGCTCAACTGCGCTGGCGGGGTCACGGCGCACACCGTACATGCATTTTCATGTGTTTCTGTCAATTTCAGTATTTTTGGGCCCAAACTAGTGGCTTTTCATCAGAACCGATGCAGACTTACCCAAAAGGCTCGGCTGCGCTGGCAGGGTCACGGCGCACACCGTACATGCATTTTCATGTGTTTCTGTCAATTTCATTGTTATTGGGCTTAAACTAGTCGCTTTTCATCAGAACCGATGCAGACTCACCCAAAACGCTGGGCTGCACTGGCAGAGTCCCGGCACGCACCGCACATGCATTTTTCATGTGTTTCTGTCAATTTCAGTGTTTTCGGGCCCAAACTAGTGGCTTTTCATCAGAATCGATGCAGACTCACCCGAAACGCTGGGCTGCACTGGCAGAGTCCCGGCACGCACCGCACATGCATTTTTCATGTGTTTCTGTCAATTTCAGTGTTTTCGGGCCCAAACTAGTGGCTTTTCATCCGAATCGATGCAGACTCACCCGAAACGCTGGGCTGCACTGGCAGAGTCCCGGCACGCACCGCACATGCATTTTTCATGTGTTTCTGTCAATTTCAGTGTTTTCGGGCCCAAACTAGTGGCTTTTCATCAGAATCGATGCAGACTCACCCAAAACGCTGGGCTGCACTGGCACAGTCCCGGCACGCACCGCACATGCATTTTTCATGTGCTTCTGTCAATTTCAGTGTTTTCGGGGCCCAAACTAGTGGCTTTTCATCAGAATCGATGCAGACTCACCCAAAACACTGGGCTGCACTCGCAGAGTCCCGGCAGGCACCGCACATGCATTTTTCATGTGTTTCTTTCAATTTCAGTGTTTTCGGGCCCAAACTAGTGGCTTTTCATCAGAATCGATGCAGACTCACCCAAAACGCTGGGCTGCACTGGCAGAGTCCCGGCGCGCACCGCACATGCATTTTTCATGTGTTTCTGTCAATTTCAGTGTTTTCGGGCCCAAACTAGTGGCTTTTCATCAGAATCGATGCAGACTCACCCGAAACGCTGGGCTGCACTGGCAGAGTCCCGGCACGCACCTCCATGCATTTTTCATGTGCTTCTGTCAATTTCTGTGTTTTCGGGCCCAAACTAGTGGCTTTTCATCAGAATCGATGCAGACTCACCCAAAACGCTGGGCTGCACTGGCAGAGTCCCGGCACGCACCGCACATGCATTTTTCATGTGTTTCTGTCAATTTCAGTGTTTTCGGGCCCAAACTAGTGGCTTTTCATCAAAATCGATGCAGACTCACCCAAAACGCTGGGCTGCACTGGCAGAGTCCCGGCGCGCACCGCACATGCATTTTTCATGTGTTTCTGTCAATTTCAGTGTTTTCGGGCCCAAACTAGTGGTTTTTCATCAGAACCGATGCAGACTCACCCAAAACGCTGGGCTGCACTGGTAGAGTCCCGGCGCGTACCGCACATGCATTTTTCATGTGTTTCTGTCAATTTCAGTGTTTTCGGGCCCAAACTAGTGGCTTTTCATCAGAATCGATGCAGACTCACCCGAAACGCTGGGCTGCACTGGCAGAGTCCCGGCACGCACCGCACATGCATTTTTCATGTGTTTCTGTCAATTTCAGTGTTTTCGGGCCCAAACTAGTGGCTTTTCATCAGAATCGATGCAGACTCACCCGAAACGCTGGGCTGCACTGGCAGAGTCCCGGCACGCACCGCACATGCATTTTTCATGTGTTTCTGTCAATTTCAGTGTTTTCGTTCACAAACTAGTGGCTTTTCATCAGAACCGATGCAGACTCACCCAAAAGGCTCGGCTGCGCTGGCAGGGTCACGGCGCACGCCGTACATGCATTTTCATGTGTTTCTGTCAATTTCAGTGTTATTGGGCCCAAACTAGTGGCTTCTCACCAGAACCGATGCAGACTCACCCAAAAGGCTCAGCTGCGCTGGCTGGGTCAGGGCGCACGCCGTACATGCATTTTCATGTGTTTCTGTCAATTTCAGTGTTATTGGGCTCAAACTAATGGCTTTTCATCAGAGCCGATGCAGACTCACCCAAAAGGCTCAACTGCGCTGGCGGGGTCACGGCGCACACCGTACATGCATTTTCATGTGTTTCTGTCAATTTCAGTATTTTTGGGCCCAAACTAGTGGCTTTTCATCAGAACCGATGCAGACTTACCCAAAAGGCTCGGCTGCGCTGGCAGGGTCACGGCGCACACCGTACATGCATTTTCATGTGTTTCTGTCAATTTCAGTGTTTTCGGGCCCAAACTAGTGGCTTTTCATCAGAATCGATGCAGACTCACCCAAAACGCTGGGCTGCACTGGCACAGTCCCGGCACGCACCGCACATGCATTTTTCATGTGCTTCTGTCAATTTCAGTGTTTTCGGGCCCAAACTAGTGGCTTTTCATCAGAATCGATGCAGACTCACCCAAAACGCTGGGCTGCACTGGCACAGTCCCGGCACGCACCGCACATGCATTTTTCATGTGCTTCTGTCAATTTCAGTGTTTTCGGGGCCCAAACTAGTGGCTTTTCATCAGAATCGATGCAGACTCACCCAAAACACTGGGCTGCACTCGCAGAGTCCCGGCAGGCACCGCACATGCATTTTTCATGTGTTTCTTTCAATTTCAGTGTTTTCGGGCCCAAACTAGTGGCTTTTCATCAGAATCGATGCAGACTCACCCAAAACGCTGGGCTGCACTGGCAGAGTCCCGGCGCGCACCGCACATGCATTTTTCATGTGTTTCTGTCAATTTCAGTGTTTTCGGGCCCAAACTAGTGGCTTTTCATCAGAATCGATGCAGACTCACCCGAAACGCTGGGCTGCACTGGCAGAGTCCCGGCACGCACCTCCATGCATTTTTCATGTGCTTCTGTCAATTTCAGTGTTTTCGGGCCCAAACTAGTGGCTTTTCATCAGAATCGATGCAGACTCACCCAAAACGCTGGGCTGCACTGGCAGAGTCCCGGCACGCACCGCACATGCATTTTTCATGTGTTTCTGTCAATTTCAGTGTTTTCGGGCCCAAACTAGTGGCTTTTCATCAAAATCGATGCAGACTCACCCAAAACGCTGGGCTGCACTGGCAGAGTCCCGGCGCGCACCGCACATGCATTTTTCATGTGTTTCTGTCAATTTCAGTGTTTTCGGGCCTAAACTAGTGGTTTTTCATCAGAATCGATGCAGACTCACCCAAAACGCTGGGCTGCACCGGCAGAGTCCCGGCGTGCACCGCACATGCATTTTTCATGTGTTTCTGTCAATTTCAGTGTTTTCGGGCCCAAACTAGTGGCTTTTCATCAGAATCGATGCAGACTCACCGAAAACGCTGGGCTGCAATGGTAGTGTCCCGGCGCGTACCGCACATGCATTTTTCATGTGTTTCTGTCAATTTCAGTGTTTTCGGGCCCAAACTAGTGGCTTTTCATCAGAATCGATGCAGACTCACCCAAAACGCTGGGCTGCACTGGCAGAGTCCCGGCAGGCACCGCACATGCATTTTTCATGTGTTTCTTTCAATTTCAGTGTTTTCGGGCCCAAACTAGTGGCTTTTCATCAGAATCGATGCAGACTCACCCAAAACGCTGGGCTGCACTGGCAGAGTCCCGGCGCGCACCGCACATGCATTTTTCATGTGTTTCTGTCAATTTCAGTGTTTTCGGGCCCAAACTAGTGGCTTTTCATCAGAATCGATCCAGACTCACCCGAAACGCTGGGCTGCACTGGCAGAGTCCCGGCACGCACCGCACATGCATTTTTCATGTGTTTCTGTCAATTTCAGTGTTTTCGGGCCCAAACTAGTGGCTTTTCATCAGAATCGATGCAGACTCACCCAAAACGCTGGGCTGCACTGGCAGAGTCCCGGCGCGCACCGCACATGCATTTTTCATGTGTTTCTGTCAATTTCAGTGTTTTCGGGCCCAAACTAGTGGCTTTTCATCAGAATCGATGCAGACTCACCCGAAACGCTGGGCTGCACTGGCAGAGTCCCGGCACGCACCGCACATGCATTTTTCATGTGTTTCTGTCAATTTCAGTGTTTTCGGGCCCAAACTAGTGGCTTTTCATCAGAACCGATGCAGACTCACCCTAAAGCCTCGGCTGCGCTGGCAGGGTCACGGCGCACACCGTTACATGCATTTTCATGTGTTTCTGTCAATTTCAGTGTCATTGGGCCTAAACTAGTCGCATTGCATCAGAACCGATGCAGACTCACCCAAAAGGCTCGGCTGCGCTGGCAGGGTCACGGCACACGCCGTACATGCATTTTCATGTGTTTCTGTCAATTTCAGTGTTATTGGGCCTAAACTAGTGGCTTTTCATCAGAGCCGATGCAGACTCACCCAAAAGGCTCAACTGCGCTGGCCGGGTCACGGCGCACACCGTACATGCATTTTCATGTGTTTCTGTCAATTTCAGTGTTTTTGGGCCCAAACTAGTGGCTTTTCATCAGAACCGATGCAGACTCACCCAAAAGGCTCGGCTGCGCTGGCAGGGTCACGGCGCACACCGTACATGCATTTTCATGTGTTTCTGTCAATTTCAGTGTTATTGGGCCCAAACTAGTGGCTTTTCATCAGAACCGATGCAGACTCACCCAAAAGGCTCGGCTGCGATGGCAGGGTCACGGCGCATACCGTACATGCATTTTCATGTGTTTCTGTCAATTTCAGTGTTATTGGGCCTAAACTAGTCGCTTTTCATCAGAATCGATGCAGACTCGCCCAAAACGCTGGGCTGCACTGGCAGAGTCCCGGCGCGCACCGCACATGCATTTTTCATGTGTTTCTGTCAATTTCAGTGTTTTCGGGCCCAAATTAGTGGTTTTTCATCAGAATCGATGCAGACTCACCCAAAACGCTGGGCTGCACTGGCAGAGTCCCGGCGCGCACCGCACATGCATTTTTCATGTGCTTCTGTCAATTTCAGTGTTTTCAGGCCCAAATTAGTGGTTTTTCATCAGAATCGATGCAGACTCACCCAAAACGCTGGGCTGCACTGGCAGAGTCCCGGCGTGCACCGCACATGCATTTTTCATGTGTTTCTGTCAATTTCTGTGTTTTCGGGCCCAAACTAGTGGCTTTTCATCAGAATCGATGCAGACTCACCCAAAACGCTGGGCTGCACTGGCAGTGTCCCGGCGTGCACCGCACATGCATTTTTCATGTGTTTCTGTCAATTTCAGTGTTTTCGGGCCCAAACTAGTGGCTTTTCATCAGAATCGATGCAGACTCACCCAAAACGCTGGGCTGCAATGGTAGAGTCCCGGCGCGTACCGCACATGCATTTTTCATGTGTTTCTGTCAATTTCAGTGTTTTCGGGCCCAAACTAGTGGCTTTTCATCAGAACCGATGCAGACTCACCCTAAAGCCTCGGCTGCGCTGGCAGGGTCACGGCTCACACCGTTACATGCATTTTCATGTGTTTCTGTCAATTTCAGTGTCATTGGGCCTAAACTAGTCGCTTTGCATCAGAACCGATGCAGACTCACCCAAAAGGCTCGGCTGCGCTGGCAGGGTCACGGCACACACCGTACATGCATTTTCATGTGTTTCTGTCAATTTCATTGTTATTGGGCTGAAACTAGTCGCTTTTCATCAGAACCGATGCAGACTCACCCAAAACGCTGGGCTGCACTGGCAGAGTCCCGGCACGCACCGCACATGCATTTTTCATGTGTTTCTGTCAATTTCAGTGTTTTCGGGCCCAAACTAGTGGCTTTTCATCAGAATCGATGCAGACTCACCCGAAACGCTGGGCTGCACTGGCAGAGTCCCGGCACGCACCGCACATGCATTTTTCATGTGTTTCTGTCAATTTCAGTGTTTTCGTTCACAAACTAGTGGCTTTTCATCAGAACCGATGCAGACTCACCAAAAAGGCTCGGCTGCGCTGGCAGGGTCACGGCGCACGCCGTACATGCATTTTCATGTGTTTCTGTCAATTTCAGTGTTATTGGGCCCAAACTAGTGGCTTCTCACCAGAACCGATGCAGACTCACCCAAAAGGCTCAGCTGCGCTGGCTGGGTCAGGGGGCACGCCGTACATGCATTTTCATGTGTTTCTGTCAATTTCAGTGTTATTGGGCCCAAACTAATGGCTTTTCATCAGAGCCGATGCAGACTCACCCAAAAGGCTCAACTGCGCTGGCGGGGTCACGGCGCACACCGTACATGCATTTTCATGTGTTTCTGTCAATTTCAGTATTTTTGGGCCCAAACTAGTGGCTTTTCATCAGAACCGATGCAGACTTACCCAAAAGGCTCGGCTGCGCTGGCAGGGTCACGGCGCACACCGTACATGCATTTTCATGTGTTTCTGTCAATTTCAGTGTTATTGGGCCCAAACTAGTGGCTTTTCATCAGAACCGATGCAGACTCACCCAAAAGGCTCGGCTGCGCTGGCAGGGTCACGGCGCACACCGTACATGCATTTTCATGTGTTTCTGTCAATTTCATTGTTATTGGGCTTAAACTAGTCGCTTTTCATCAGAACCGATGCAGACTCACCCAAAACGCTGGGCTGCACTGGCAGAGTCCCGGCACGCACCGCACATGCATTTTTCATGTGTTTCTGTCAATTTCAGTGTTTTCGGGCCCAAACTAGTGGCTTTTCATCAGAATCGATGCAGACTCACCCGAAACGCTGGGCTGCACTGGCAGAGTCCCGGCACGCACCGCACATGCATTTTTCATGTGTTTCTGTCAATTTCAGTGTTTTCGGGCCCAAACTAGTGGCTTTTCATCCGAATCGATGCAGACTCACCCGAAACGCTGGGCTGCACTGGCAGAGTCCCGGCACGCACCGCACATGCATTTTTCATGTGTTTCTGTCAATTTCAGTGTTTTCGGGCCCAAACTAGTGGCTTTTCATCAGACTCGATGCAGACTCACCCAAAACGCTGGGCTGCACTGGCACAGTCCCGGCACGCACCGCACATGCATTTTTCATGTGCTTCTGTCAATTTCAGTGTTTTCGGGGCCCAAACTAGTGGCTTTTCATCAGAATCGATGCAGACTCACCCAAAACACTGGGCTGCACTCGCAGAGTCCCGGCAGGCACCGCACATGCATTTTTCATGTGTTTCTGTCAATTTCAGTGTTTTCGGGCCCAAACTAGTGGCTTTTCATCAAAATCGATGCAGACTCACCCAAAACGCTGGGCTGCACTGGCAGAGTCCCGGCGCGCACCGCACATGCATTTTTCATGTGTTTCTGTCAATTTCAGTGTTTTCGGGCCTAAACTAGTGGTTTTTCATCAGAACCGATGCAGACTCACCCAAAACGCTGGGCTGCACTGGTAGAGTCCCGGCGCGTACCGCACATGCATTTTTCATGTGTTTCTGTCAATTTCAGTGTTTTCGGGCCCAAACTAGTGGCTTTTCATCAGAATCGATGCAGACTCACCCAAAACGCTGGGCTGCACTGGCAGAGTCCCGGCAGGCACCGCACATGCATTTTTCATGTGTTTCTGTCAATTTCAGTGTTTTCGGGCCCAAACTAGTGGCTTTTCATCAGAATCGATGCAGACTCACCCGAAACGCTGGGCTGCACTGGCAGAGTCCCGGCACGCACCGCACATGCATTTTTCATGTGTTTCTGTCAATTTCAGTGTTTTTGGGCCCAAACTAGTGGCTTTTCATCAGAACCGATGCAGACTCACCCAAAAGGCTCGGTGCACTGGCAGAGTCCCGGCACGCACCTCCATGCATTTTTCATGTGCTTCTGTCAATTTCAGTGTTTTCGGGCCCAAACTAGTGGCTTTTCATCAGAATCGATGCAGACTCACCCGAAACGCTGGGCTGCACTGGCAGAGTCCCGGCACGCACCGCACATGCATTTTTCATGTGTTTCTGTCAATTTCAGTGTTTTCGGGCCCAAACTAGTGGCTTTTCATCAAAATCGATGCAGACTCACCCAAAACGCTGGGCTGCACTGGCAGAGTCCCGGCGCGCACCGCACATGCATTTTTCATGTGTTTCTGTAAATTTCAGTGTTTTCGGGCCTAAACTAGTGGTTTTTCATCAGAACCGATGCAGACTCACCCAAAACGCTGGGCTGCAATGGTAGAGTCCCGGCGCGTACCGCACATGCATTTTTCATGTGTTTCTGTCAATTTCAGTGTTTTCGGGCCCAAACTAGTGGCTTTTCATCAGAATCGATGCAGACTCACCCAAAACGCTGGGCTGCACTGGCAGAGTCCCGGCAGGCACCGCACATGCATTTTTCATGTGTTTCTTTCAATTTCAGTGTTTTCGGGCCCAAACTAGTGGCTTTTCATCAGAATCGATGCAGACTCACCCGAAACGCTGGGCTGCACTGGCAGAGTCCCGGCACGCACCGCACATGCATTTTTCATGTGTTTCTGTCAATTTCAGTGTTATTGGGCCCAAACTAGTGGCTTTTCATCAGAGCCGATGCAGACTCACCCAAAAGGCTCAACTGCGCTGGCGGGGTCACGGCGCACACCGTACATGCATTTTCATGTGTTTCTGTCAATTTCAGTATTTTTGGGCCCAAACTAGTGGCTTTTCATCAGAACCGATGCAGACTTACCCAAAAGGCTCGGCTGCGCTGGCAGGGTCACGGCGCACACCGTACATGCATTTTCATGTGTTTCTGTCAATTTCAGTGTTATTGGGCCCAAACTAGTGGCTTTTCATCAGAACCGATGCAGACTCACCCAAAAGGCTCGGCTGCGCTGGCAGGGTCACGGCGCACACCGTACATGCATTTTCATGTGTTTCTGTCAATTTCATTGTTATTGGGCTTAAACTAGTCGCTTTTCATCAGAACCGATGCAGACTCACCCAAAACGCTGGGCTGCACTGGCAGAGTCCCGGCACGCACCGCACATGCATTTTTCATGTGTTTCTGTCAATTTCAGTGTTTTCGGGCCCAAACTAGTGGCTTTTCATCAGAATCGATGCAGACTCACCCGAAACGCTGGGCTGCACTGGCAGAGTCCCGGCACGCACCGCACATGCATTTTTCATGTGTTTCTGTCAATTTCATTGTTATTGGGCTTAAACTAGTCGCTTTTCATCAGAACCGATGCAGACTCACCCAAAACGCTGGGCTGCACTGGCAGAGTCCCGGCACGCACCGCACATGCATTTTTCATGTGTTTCTGTCAATTTCAGTGTTTTCGGGCCCAAACTAGTGGCTTTTCATCAGAATCGATGCAGACTCACCCGAAACGCTGGGCTGCACTGGCAGAGTCCCGGCACGCACCGCACATGCATTTTTCATGTGTTTCTGTCAATTTCAGTGTTTTCGGGCCCAAACTAGTGGCTTTTCATCCGAATCGATGCAGACTCACCCGAAACGCTGGGCTGCACTGGCAGAGTCCCGGCACGCACCGCACATGCATTTTTCATGTGTTTCTGTCAATTTCAGTGTTTTCGGGCCCAAACTAGTGGCTTTTCATCAGAATCGATGCAGACTCACCCGAAACGCTGGGCTGCACTGGCAGAGTCCCGGCACGCACCGCACATGCATTTTTCATGTGTTTTTGTCAATTTCAGTGTTATTGGGCCCAAACTAGTGGCTTTTCATCAGAGCCGATGCAGACTCACCCAAAAGGCTCAACTGCGCTGGCGGGGTCACGGCGCACACCGTACATGCATTTTCATGTGTTTCTGTCAATTTCAGTATTTTTGGGCCCAAACTAGTGGCTTTTCATCAGAACCGATGCAGACTTACCCAAAAGGCTCGGCTGCGCTGGCAGGGTCACGGCGCACACCGTACATGCATTTTCATGTGTTTCTGTCAATTTCAGTGTTATTGGGCCCAAACTAGTGGCTTTTCATCAGAACCGATGCAGACTCACCCAAAAGGCTCGGCTGCGCTGGCAGGGTCACGGCGCACACCGTACATGCATTTTCATGTGTTTCTGTCAATTTCATTGTTATTGGGCTTAAACTAGTCGCTTTTCATCAGAACCGATGCAGACTCACCCAAAACGCTGGGCTGCACTGGCAGAGTCCCGGCACGCACCGCACATGCATTTTTCATGTGTTTCTGTCAATTTCAGTGTTTTCGGGCCCAAACTAGTGGCTTTTCATCAGAATCGATGCAGACTCACCCGAAACGCTGGGCTGCACTGGCAGAGTCCCGGCACGCACCGCACATGCATTTTTCATGTGTTTCTGTCAATTTCAGTGTTTTCGGGCCCAAACTAGTGGCTTTTCATCCGAATCGATGCAGACTCACCCGAAACGCTGGGCTGCACTGGCAGAGTCCCGGCACGCACCGCACATGCATTTTTCATGTGTTTCTGTCAATTTCAGTGTTTTCGGGCCCAAACTAGTGGCTTTTCATCAGAATCGATGCAGACTCACCCAAAACGCTGGGCTGCACTGGCACAGTCCCGGCACGCACCGCACATGCATTTTTCATGTGTTTCTGTCAATTTCAGTGTTTTCGGGCCCAAACTAGTGGCTTTTCATCAGAATCGATGCAGACTCACCCAAAACGCTGGGCTGCATTGGCAGAGTCCCGGCACGCACCGCACATGCATTTTTCATGTGCTTCTGTCAATTTCAGTGTTTTCGGGCCGAAACTAGTGGCTTTTCATCAGAATCGATGCAGACTCACCCAAAACACTGGGCTGCACTGGCAGAGTCCCGGCAGGCACCGCACATGCATTTTTCATGTGTTTCTGTCAATTTCAGTGTTTTCGGGCCCAAACTAGTGGCTTTTCATCAGAATCGATGCAGACTCACCCAAAACGCTGGGCTGCACTGGCAGAGTCCCGGCACGCACCGCACATGCATTTTTCATGTGTTTCTGTCAATTTCAGTGTTTTCGGGCCCAAACTAGTGGCTTTTCATCAGAATCGATGCAGACTCACCCGAAACGCTGGGCTGCACTGGCAGAGTCCCGGCACGCACCGCACATGCATTTTTCATGTGTTTTTGTCAATTTCAGTGTTATTGGGCCCAAACTAGTGGCTTTTCATCAGAGCCGATGCAGACTCACCCAAAAGGCTCAACTGCGCTGGCGGGGTCACGGCGCACACCGTACATGCATTTTCATGTGTTTCTGTCAATTTCAGTATTTTTGGGCCCAAACTAGTGGCTTTTCATCAGAACCGATGCAGACTTACCCAAAAGGCTCGGCTGCGCTGGCAGGGTCACGGCGCACACCGTACATGCATTTTCATGTGTTTCTGTCAATTTCAGTGTTATTGGGCCCAAACTAGTGGCTTTTCATCAGAACCGATGCAGACTCACCCAAAAGGCTCGGCTGCGCTGGCAGGGTCACGGCGCACACCGTACATGCATTTTCATGTGTTTCTGTCAATTTCATTGTTATTGGGCTTAAACTAGTCGCTTTTCATCAGAACCGATGCAGACTCACCCAAAACGCTGGGCTGCACTGGCAGAGTCCCGGCACGCACCGCACATGCATTTTTCATGTGTTTCTGTCAATTTCAGTGTTTTCGGGCCCAAACTAGTGGCTTTTCATCAGAATCGATGCAGACTCACCCGAAACGCTGGGCTGCACTGGCAGAGTCCCGGCACGCACCGCACATGCATTTTTCATGTGTTTCTGTCAATTTCAGTGTTTTCGGGCCCAAACTAGTGGCTTTTCATCCGAATCGATGCAGACTCACCCGAAACGCTGGGCTGCACTGGCAGAGTCCCGGCACGCACCGCACATGCATTTTTCATGTGTTTCTGTCAATTTCAGTGTTTTCGGGCCCAAACTAGTGGCTTTTCATCAGAATCGATGCAGACTCACCCAAAACGCTGGGCTGCACTGGCACAGTCCCGGCACGCACCGCACATGCATTTTTCATGTGTTTCTGTCAATTTCAGTGTTTTCGGGCCCAAACTAGTGGCTTTTCATCAGAATCGATGCAGACTCACCCAAAACGCTGGGCTGCATTGGCAGAGTCCCGGCACGCACCGCACATGCATTTTTCATGTGCTTCTGTCAATTTCAGTGTTTTCGGGCCGAAACTAGTGGCTTTTCATCAGAATCGATGCAGACTCACCCAAAACACTGGGCTGCACTGGCAGAGTCCCGGCAGGCACCGCACATGCATTTTTCATGTGTTTCTGTCAATTTCAGTGTTTTCGGGCCCAAACTAGTGGCTTTTCATCAGAATCGATGCAGACTCACCCAAAACGCTGGGCTGCACTGGCAGAGTCCCGGCACGCACCGCACATGCATTTTTCATGTGTTTCTGTCAATTTCAGTGTTTTCGGGCCCAAACTAGTGGCTTTTCATCAGAATCGATGCAGACTCACCCAAAACGCTGGGCTGCACTGGCAGAGTCCCGGCACGCACCGCACATGCATTTTTCATGTGTTTCTGTCAATTTCAGTGTTTTCGGGCCCAAACTAGTGGCTTTTCATCAGAATCGATGCAGACTCACCCAAAACGCTGGGCTGCACTGGCAGAGTCCCGGCACGCACCGCACATGCATTTTTCATGTGTTTCTGTCAATTTCAGTGTTTTCGGGCCCAAACTAGTGGCTTTTCATCAGAATCGATGCAGACTCACCCGAAACGCTGGGCTGCACTGGCAGAGTCCCGGCACGCACCTCCATGCATTTTTCATGTGCTTCTGTCAATTTCAGTGTTTTCGGGCCCAAACTAGTGGCTTTTCATCAGAATCGATGCAGACTCACCCGAAACGCTGGGCTGCACTGGCAGAGTCCCGGCACGCACCGCACATGCATTTTTCATGTGTTTCTGTCAATTTCAGTGTTTTCGGGCCCAAACTAGTGGCTTTTCATCAAAATCGATGCAGACTCACCCAAAACGCTGGGCTGCACTGGCAGAGTCCCGGCGCGCACCGCACATGCATTTTTCATGTGTTTCTGTAAATTTCAGTGTTTTCGGGCCTAAACTAGTGGTTTTTCATCAGAACCGATGCAGACTCACCCAAAACGCTGGGCTGCAATGGTAGAGTCCCGGCGCGTACCGCACATGCATTTTTCATGTGTTTCTGTCAATTTCAGTGTTTTCGGGCCCAAACTAGTGGCTTTTCATCAGAATCGATGCAGACTCACCCAAAACGCTGGGCTGCACTGGCAGAGTCCCGGCAGGCACCGCACATGCATTTTTCATGTGTTTCTTTCAATTTCAGTGTTTTCGGGCCCAAACTAGTGGCTTTTCATCAGAATCGATGCAGACTCACCCAAAACGCTGGGCTGCACTGGCAGAGTCCCGGCGCGCACCGCACATGCATTTTTCATGTGTTTCTGTCAATTTCAGTGTTTTCGGGCCCAAACTAGTGGCTTTTCATCAGAATCGATGCAGACTCACCCGAAACGCTGGGCTGCACTGGCAGAGTCCCGGCACGCACCTCCATGCATTTTTCATGTGCTTCTGTCAATTTCAGTGTTTTCGGGCCCAAACTAGTGGCTTTTCATCAGAATCGATGCAGACTCACCCAAAACGCTGGGCTGCACTGGCAGAGTCCCGGCACGCACCGCACATGCATTTTTCATGTGTTTCTGTCAATTTCAGTGTTTTCCGGCCCAAACTAGTGGCTTTTCATCAAAATCGATGCAGACTCACCCAAAACGCTGGGCTGCACTGGCAGAGTCCCGGCGCGCACCGCACATGCATTTTTCATGTGTTTCTGTCAATTTCAGTGTTTTCGGGCCTAAACTAGTGGTTTTTCATCAGAACCGATGCAGACTCACCCAAAACGCTGGGCTGCACTGGTAGAGTCCCGGCGCGTACCGCACATGCATTTTTCATGTGTTTCTGTCAATTTCAGTGTTTTCGGGCCCAAACTAGTGGCTTTTCATCAGAATCGATGCAGACTCACCCAAAACGCTGGGCTGCACTGGCAGAGTCCCGGCAGGCACCGCACATGCATTTTTCATGTGTTTCTTTCAATTTCAGTGTTTTCGGGCCCAAACTAGTGGCTTTTCATCAGAATCGATGCAGACTCACCCAAAACGCTGGGCTGCACTGGCAGAGTCCCGGCGCGCACCGCACATGCATTTTTCATGTGTTTCTGTCAATTTCAGTGTTTTCGGGCCCAAACTAGTGGCTTTTCATCAGAATCGATGCAGACTCACCCGAAACGCTGGGCTGCACTGGCAGAGTCCCGGCACGCACCGCACATGCATTTTTCATGTGTTTCTGTCAATTTCAGTGTTTTCGGGCCCAAACTAGTGGCTTTTCATCAGAATCGATGCAGACTCACCCAAAACGCTGGGCTGCACTGGCAGAGTCCCGGCACGCGCCGCACATGCATTTTTCATGTGTTTCTGTCAATTTCAGTGTTATTGGGCCCAAACTAGTGGCTTTTCATCAGAATCGATGCAGACTCACCCAAAACGCTGGGCTGCACTGGCAGAGTCCCGGCACGCACCGCACATGCATTTTTCATGTGTTTCGGTCAATTTCAGTGTTTTCGTTCACAAACTAGTGGCTTTTCATCAGAACCGATGCAGACTCACCCAAAAGGCTCGGCTGCGCTGGCAGGGTTACGGCGCACGCCGTACATGCATTTTCATGTGTTTCTGTCAATTTCAGTGTTATTGGGCCCAAACTAGTGGCTTCTCACCAGAACCGATGCAGACTCACCCAAAAGGCTCAGCTGCGCTGGCTGGGTCAGGGCGCACACCGTACATGCATTTTCATGTGTTTCTGTCAATTTCAGTGTTATTCGGCCCAAACTAGTGGCTTTTCATCAGAACCGATGCAGACTCACCCTAAAGCCTCGGCTGCGCTGGCAGGGTCACGGCGCACACCGTTACATGCATTTTCATGTGTTTCTGTCAATTTCAGTGTCATTGGGCCTAAACTAGTCGCTTTGCATCAGAACCGATGCAGACTCACCCAAAAGGCTCGGCTGCGCTGGCAGGGTCACGGCACATGCCGTACATGCATTTTCATGTGTTTCTGTCAATTTCAGTGTTATTGGGCCTAAACTAGTGGCTTTTCATCAGAGCCGATGCAGACTCACCCAAAAGGCTCAACTGCGCTGGCCGGGTCACGGCGCACACCGTACATGCATTTTCATGTGTTTCTGTCAATTTCAGTGTTTTTGGGCCCAAACTAGTGGCTTTTCATCAGAACCGATGCAGACTCACCCAAAAGGCTCGGCTGCGCTGGCAGGGTCACGGCGCACACCGTACATGCATTTTCATGTGTTTCTGTCAATTTCAGTGTTATTGGGCCCAAACTAGTGGCTTTTCATCAGAACCGATGCAGACTCACCCAAAAGGCTCGGCTGCGATGGCAGGGTCACGGCGCACACCGTACATGCATTTTCATGTGTTTCTGTCAATTTCAGTGTTATTGGGCCTAAACTAGTCGCTTTTCATCAGAATCGATGCAGACTCGCCCAAAACGCTGGGCTGCACTGGCAGAGTCCCGGCGCGCACCGCACATGCATTTTTCATGTGTTTCTGTCAATTTCAGTGTTTTCGGGCCCAAATTAGTGGTTTTTCATCAGAATCGATGCAGACTCACCCAAAACGCTGGGCTGCACTGGCAGAGTCCCGGCGCGCACCGCACATGCATTTTTCATGTGTTTCTGTCAATTTCAGTGTTTTCGGGCCCAAATTAGTGGTTTTTCATCAGAATCGATGCAGACTCACCCAAAACGCTGGGCTGCACTGGCAGAGTCCCGGCGTGCACCGCACATGCATTTTTCATGTGTTTCTGTCAATTTCTGTGTTTTCGGGCCCAAACTAGTGGCTTTTCATCAGAACCGATGCAGACTCACCCAAAACGCTGGGCTGCACTGGTAGAGTCCCGGCGCGTATCGCACATGCATTTTTCATGTGTTTCTGTCAATTTCAGTGTTTTCGGGCCCAAACTAGTGGCTTTTCATCAGAATCGATGCAGACTCACCCAAAACGCTGGGCTGCACTGGCAGAGTCCCGGCACGCGCCGCACATGCATTTTTCATGTGTTTCTGTCAATTTCAGTGTTTTCGTTCACAAACTAGTGGCTTTTCATCAGAACCGATGCAGACTCACCCAAAAGGCTCGGCTGCGCTGGCAGGGTCACGGCGCACGCCGTACATGCATTTTCATGTGTTTCTGTCAATTTCAGTGTTATTGGGCCCAAACTAGTGGCTTCTCACCAGAACCGATGCAGACTCACCCAAAAGGCTCAGCTGCGCTGGCTGGGTCAGGGCGCACACCGTACATGCATTTTCATGTGTTTCTGTCAATTTCAGTGTTTTTGGGCCCAAACTAGTGGCTTTTCATCAGAACCGATGCAGACTCACCCAAAAGGCTCGGCTGCGCTGGCAGGGTCACGGCACACACCGTACATGCATTTTTCATGTGTTTCTGTCAATTTCAGTGTTATTGGGCCTAAACTAGTGGCTTTTCATCAGAGCCGATGCAGACTCACCCAAAACGCTGGGCTGCACTGGCAGAGTCCCGGCGCGCACCGCACATGCATTTTTCATGTGTTTCTGTCAATTTCAGTGTTTTCGGGCCCAAATTAGTGGTTTTTCATCAGAATCGATGCAGACTCACCCAAAACGCTGGGCTGCACTGGCAGAGTCCCGGCGCGCACCGCACATGCATTTTTCATGTGTTTCTGTCAATTTCAGTGTTTTCGGGCCCAAATTAGTGGTTTTTCATCAGAATCGATGCAGACTCACCCAAAACGCTGGGCTGCACTGGCAGAGTCCCGGCGTGCACCGCACATGCATTTTTCATGTGTTTCTGTCAATTTCAGTGTTTTCGGGCCCAAACTAGTGGTTTTTCATCAGAACCGATGCAGACTCACCCAAAACGCTGGGCTGCACTGGTAGAGTCCCGGCGCGTACCGCACATGCATTTTTCATGTGTTTCTGTCAATTTCAGTGTTTTCGGGCCCAAACTAGTGGCTTTTCATCAGAATCGATGCAGACTCACCCAAAACGCTGGGCTGCACTGGCAGAGTCCCGGCAGGCACCGCACATGCATTTTTCATGTGTTTCTTTCAATTTCAGTGTTTTCGGGCCCAAACTAGTGGCTTTTCATCAGAATCGATGCAGACTCACCCAAAACGCTGGGCTGCACTGGCAGAGTCCCGGCGCGCACCGCACATGCATTTTTCATGTGTTTCTGTCAATTTCAGTGTTTTCGGGCCCAAACTAGTGGCTTTTCATCAGAATCGATGCAGACTCACCCGAAACGCTGGGCTGCACTGGCAGAGTCCCGGCACGCACCGCACATGCATTTTTCATGTGTTTCTGTCAATTTCAGTGTTTTCGGGCCCAAACTAGTGGCTTTTCATCAGAATCGATGCAGACTCACCCAAAACGCTGGGCTGCACTGGCAGAGTCCCGGCACGCGCCGCACATGCATTTTTCATGTGTTTCTGTCAATTTCAGTGTTTTCGGGCCCAAACTAGTGGCTTTTCATCAGAATCGATGCAGACTCACCCAAAACGCTGGGCTGCACTGGCAGAGTCCCGGCACGCACCGCACATGCATTTTTCATGTGTTTCTGTCAATTTCAGTGTTTTCGGGCCCAAACTAGTGGCTTTTCATCAGAATCGATGCAGACTCACCCGAAACGCTGGGCTGCACTGGCAGAGTCCCGGCACGCACCGCACATGCATTTTTCATGTGTTTCTGTCAATTTCAGTGTTTTCGTTCACAAACTAGTGGCTTTTCATCAGAACCGATGCAGACTCACCCAAAAGGCTCGGCTGCGCTGGCAGGGTCACGGCGCACGCCGTACATGCATTTTCATGTGTTTCTGTCAATTTCAGTGTTATTGGGCCCAAACTAGTGGCTTCTCACCAGAACCGATGCAGACTCACCCAAAAGGCTCAGCTGCGCTGGCTGGGTCAGGGCGCACACCGTACATGCATTTTCATGTGTTTCTGTCAATTTCAGTGTTATTCGGCCCAAACTAGTGGCTTTTCATCAGAACCGATGCAGACTCACCCTAAAGCCTCGGCTGCGCTGGCAGGGTCACGGCGCACACCGTTACATGCATTTTCATGTGTTTCTGTCAATTTCAGTGTCATTGGGCCTAAACTAGTCGCTTTGCATCAGAACCGATGCAGACTCACCCAAAAGGCTCGGCTGCGCTGGCAGGGTCACGGCACACGCCGTACATGCATTTTCATGTGTTTCTGTCAATTTCAGTGTTATTGGGCCTAAACTAGTGGCTTTTCATCAGAGCCGATGCAGACTCACCCAAAAGGCTCAACTGCGCTGGCCGGGTCACGGCGCACACCGTACATGCATTTTCATGTGTTTCTGTCAATTTCAGTGTTTTTGGGCCCAAACTAGTGGCTTTTCATCAGAACCGATGCAGACTCACCCAAAAGGCTCGGCTGCGCTGGCAGGGTCACGGCGCACACCGTACATGCATTTTCATGTGTTTCTGTCAATTTCAGTGTTATTGGGCCCAAACTAGTGGCTTTTCATCAGAACTGATGCAGACTCACCCAAAAGGCTCGACTGCGATGGCAGGGTCACGGCGCACACCGTACATGCATTTTCATGTGTTTCTGTCAATTTCAGTGTTATTGGGCCTAAACTAGTCGCTTTTCATCAGAATCGATGCAGACTCGCCCAAAACGCTGGGCTGCACTGGCAGAGTCCCGGCGCGCACCGCACATGCATTTTTCATGTGTTTCTGTCAATTTCAGTGTTTTCAGGCCCAAATTAGTGGTTTTTCATCAGAATCGATGCAGACTCACCCAAAACGCTGGGCTGCACTGGCAGAGTCCCGGCGCGCACCGCACATGCATTTTTCATGTGTTTCTGTCAATATCAGTGTTTTCGGGCCCAAATTAGTGGTTTTTCATCAGAATCGATGCAGACTCACCCAAAACGCTGGGCTGCACTGGCAGAGTCCCGGCGCGCACCGCACATGCATTTTTCATGTGTTTCTGTCAATTTCAGTGTTTTCGGGCCCAAACTAGTGGCTTTTCATCAGAATCGATGCAGACTCACCCAAAACGCTGGGCTGCACTGGCAGAGTCCCGGCGTGCACCGCACATGCATTTTTCATGTGTTTCTGTCAATTTCAGTGTTTTCGGGCCCAAACTAGTGGCTTTTCATCAGAATCGATGCAGACTCACCCAAAACGCTGGGCTGCACTGGCAGAGTCCCGGCGCGCGCCGCACATGCATTTTTCATGTGTTTCTGTCAATTTCAGTGTTTTCGGGCCCAAACTAGTGGCTTTTCATCAGAATCGATGCAGACTCACCCAAAACGCTGGGCTGCACTGGCAGAGTCCCGGCACGCGCCGTACATGCATTTTCATGTGTTTCTGTCAATTTCAGTGTTATTGGGCCCAAACTAGTGGCTTTTCATCAGAACCGATGCAGACTCACCCAAAAGGCTCGGCTGCGCTGGCAGGGTCACGGCACACACCGTACATGCATTTTCATGTGTTTCTGTCAATTTCATTGTTATTGGGCTTAAACTAGTCGCTTTTCATCAGAACCGATGCAGACTCACCCAAAACGCTGGGCTGCACTGGCAGAGTCCCGGCGCGCACCGCACATGCATTTTTCATGTGTTTCTGTCAATTTCAGTGTTTTCGGGCCCAAATTAGTGGTTTTTCATCAGAATCGATGCAGACTCACCCAAAACGCTGGGCTGCACCGGCAGAGTCCCGGCGTGCACCGCACATGCATTTTTCATGTGTTTCTGTCAATTTCAGTGTTTTCGGGCCCAAACTAGTGGCTTTTCATCAGAATCGATGCAGACTCACCCAAAACGCTGGGCTGCAATGGTAGAGTCCCGGCGCGTACCGCACATGCATTTTTCATGTGTTTCTGTCAATTTCAGTGTTTTCGGGCCCAAACTAGTGGCTTTTCATCAGAATCGATGCAGACTCACCCAAAACGCTGGGCTGCACTGGCAGAGTCCCGGCAGGCACCGCACATGCATTTTTCATGTGTTTCTTTCAATTTCAGTGTTTTCGGGCCCAAACTAGTGGCTTTTCATCAGAATCGATGCAGACTCACCCAAAACGCTGGGCTGCACTGGCAGAGTCCCGGCGCGCACCGCACATGCATTTTTCATGTGTTTCTGTCAATTTCAGTGTTTTCGGGCCCAAACTAGTGGCTTTTCATCAGAATCGATGCAGACTCACCCGAAACGCTGGGCTGCACTGGCAGAGTCCCGGCACGCACCGCACATGCATTTTTCATGTGTTTCTGTCAATTTCAGTGTTTTCGGGCCCAAACTAGTGGCTTTTCATCAGAATCGATGCAGACTCACCCAAAACGCTGGGCTGCACTGGCAGAGTCCCGGCGCGCACCGCACATGCATTTTTCATGTGTTTCTTTCAATTTCAGTGTTTTCGGGCCCAAACTAGTGGCTTTTCATCAGAACCGATACAGACTCACCCTAAAGCCTCGGCTGCGCTGGCAGGGTCACGGCGCACACCGTTACATGCATTTTCATGTGTTTCTGTCAATTTCAGTGTCATTGGGCCTAAACTAGTAGCTTTGCATCAGAACCGATGCAGACTCACCCAAAAGGCTCGGCTGCGCTGGCAGGGTCACGGCACACGCCGTACATGCATTTTCATGTGTTTCTGTCAATTTCAGTGTTATTGGGCCTAAACTAGTGGCTTTTCATCAGAGCCGATGCAGACTCACCCAAAAGGCTCAACTGCGCTGGCCGGGTCACGGCGCACACCGTACATGCATTTTCATGTGTTTCTGTCAATTTCAGTGTTTTTTGGGCCCAAACTAGTGGCTTTTCATCAGAACCGATGCAGACTCACCCAAAAGGCTCGGCTGCGCTGGCAGGGTCACGGCGCACACCGTACATGCATTTTCATGTGTTTCTGTCAATTTCAGTGTTATTGGGCCCAAACTAGTGGCTTTTCATCAGAACCGATGCAGACTCACCCAAAAGGCTCGGCTGCGATGGCAGGGTCACGGCGCACACCGTACATGCATTTTCATGTGTTTCTGTCAATTTCAGTGTTATTGGGCCTAAACTAGTCGCTTTTCATCAGAATCGATGCAGACTCGCCCAAAACGCTGGGCTGCACTGGCAGAGTCCCGGCGCGCACCGCACATGCATTTTTCATGTGTTTCTGTCAATTTCAGTGTTTTCGGGCCCAAATTAGTGGTTTTTCATCAGAATCGATGCAGACTCACCCAAAACGCTGGGCTGCACTGGCAGAGTCCCGGCGCGCACCGCACATGCATTTTTCATGTGTTTCTGTCAATTTCAGTGTTTTCGGGCCCAAATTAGTGGTTTTTCATCAGAACCGATGCAGACTCACCCAAAAGGCTCGGCTGCGCTGGCAGGGTCACGGCACACACCGTACATGCATTTTCATGTGTTTCTGTCAATTTCATTGTTATTGGGCTTAAACTAGTCGCTTTTCATCAGAACCGATGCAGACTCACCCAAAACGCTGGGCTGCACTGGCAGAGTCCCGGCGCGCACCGCACATGCATTTTTCATGTGTTTCTGTCAATTTCAGTGTTTTCGGGCCCAAATTAGTGGTTTTTCATCAGAATCGATGCAGACTCACCCAAAACGCTGGGCTGCACCGGCAGAGTCCCGGCGTGCACCGCACATGCATTTTTCATGTGTTTCTGTCAATTTCAGTGTTTTCGGGCCCAAACTAGTGGCTTTTCATCAGAATCGATGCAGACTCACCCAAAACGCTGGGCTGCAATGGTAGAGTCCCGGCGCGTACCGCACATGCATTTTTCATGTGTTTCTGTCAATTTCAGTGTTTTCGGGCCCAAACTAGTGGCTTTTCATCAGAATCGATGCAGACTCACCCAAAACGCTGGGCTGCACTGGCAGAGTCCCGGCAGGCACCGCACATGCATTTTTCATGTGTTTCTTTCAATTTCAGTGTTTTCGGGCCCAAACTAGTGGCTTTTCATCAGAATCGATGCAGACTCACCCAAAACGCTGGGCTGCACTGGCAGAGTCCCGGCGCGCACCGCACATGCATTTTTCATGTGTTTCTGTCAATTTCAGTGTTTTCGGGCCCAAACTAGTGGCTTTTCATCAGAATCGATGCAGACTCACCCGAAACGCTGGGCTGCACTGGCAGAGTCCCGGCACGCACCGCACATGCATTTTTCATGTGTTTCTGTCAATTTCAGTGTTTTCGGGCCCAAACGAGTGGCTTTTCATCAGAATCGATGCAGACTCACCCAAAACGCTGGGCTGCACTGGCAGAGTCCCGGCGCGCACCGCACATGCATTTTTCATGTGTTTCTTTCAATTTCAGTGTTTTCGGGCCCAAACTAGTGGCTTTTCATCAGAACCGATGCAGACTCACCCAAAACGCTGGGCTGCACTGGCAGAGTCCCGGCACGCACCGCACATGCATTTTTCATGTGTTTCTGTCAATTTCAGTGTTTTCGGGCCCAAACTAGTGGCTTTTCATCAGAATCGATGCAGACTCACCCAAAACGCTGGGCTGCACTGGCAGAGTCCCGGCACGCACCGCACATGCATTTTTCATGTGTTTCTGTCAATTTCAGTGTTTTCGGGCCCAAACTAGTGGCTTTTCATCAGAACCGATGCAGACTCACCCCAAAGGCTCGGCTGCGCTGGAGGGGTCACGGCGCACGCCGTACATGCATTTTCATGTGTTTCTGTCAATTCAAGTGTTATTGGGCCCAAACTAGTGGCTTTTCATCAGAACCGATGCAGACTCACCCAAAAGGCTCAGCTGCGCTGGCTGGGTCAGGGTGCACACCGTACATGCATTTTCATGTGTTTCTGTCAATTTCAGTGTTATTGGGCCCAAATTAGTGGCTTTTCATCAGAACCGATGCAGACTCACCCAAAAGGCTCGGCTGCGCTGGCAGGGTTAGGGCACGCACCGCACATGCATTTTTCATGTGTTTCTGTCAATTTCCATGTTTTCGGGCCCAAACTAGTGGCTTTTCATCAGAATCGATGCAGACTCACCCAAAACGCTGGGCTGCACTGGCAGAGTCCCGGCACGCACCTCACATGCATTTTTCATGTGTTTCTGTCAATTTCAGTGTTTTCGGGCCCAAACTAGTCGCTTTTCATCAGAATCAATGCAGACTCACCCAAAACGCTGGGCTGCACTGGCAGAGTCCCGGCACGCACCGCACATGCATTTTTCATGTGTTTCTGTCAGTTTCAGTGTTTTCGGGCCCAAACTAGTGGCTTTTCATCAGAACCGATGCAGACTCACCCAAAAGGCTCGGCTGCGCTGGCAGGGTCAGGGCGCACACCGTACATGCATTTTCATGTGTTTCTGTCAATTTCAGTGTTATTGGGCCCAAACTAGTGGCTTTTCATCAGAATCGATGCAGACTCACCCAAAACGCTGGGCTGCACTGGCAGAGTCCCGGCACGCACCGCACATGCATTTTTCATGTGTTTCTGTCAATTTCAGTGTTTTCGGGCCCAAACTAGTGGCTTTTCATCAGAATCGATGCAGACTCACCCAAAACGCTGGGCTGCACTGGCAGAGTCCCGGCACGCACCGCACATGCATTTTTCATGTGTTTCTGTCAATTTCAGTGTTTTCGGGCCCAAACTAGTGGCTTTTCATCAGAACCGATGCAGACTCACCCCAAAGGCTCGGCTGCGCTGGAGGGGTCACGGCGCACGCCGTACATGCATTTTCATGTGTTTCTGTCAATTCAAGTGTTATTGGGCCCAAACTAGTGGCTTTTCATCAGAACCGATGCAGACTCACCCAAAAGGCTCAGCTGCGCTGGCTGGGTCAGGGCGCACACCGTACATGCATTTTCATGTGTTTCTGTCAATTTCAGTGTTATTGGGCCCAAATTAGTGGCTTTTCATCAGAACCGATGCAGACTCACCCAAAAGGCTCGGCTGCGCTGGCAGGGTTAGGGCACGCACCGCACATGCATTTTTCATGTGTTTCTGTCAATTTCCATGTTTTCGGGCCCAAACTAGTGGCTTTTCATCAGAATCGATGCAGACTCACCCAAAACGCTGGGCTGCACTGGCAGAGTCCCGGCACGCACCTCACATGCATTTTTCATGTGTTTCTGTCAATTTCAGTGTTTTTGGGCCCAAACTAGTCGCTTTTCATCAGAATCGATGCAGACTCACCCAAAACGCTGGGCTGCACTGGCAGAGTCCCGGCACGCACCGCACATGCATTTTTCATGTGTTTCTGTCAGTTTCAGTGTTTTCGGGCCCAAACTAGTGGCTTTTCATCAGAACCGATGCAGACTCACCCAAAAGGCTCGGCTGCGCTGGCAGGGTCAGGGCGCACACCGTACATGCATTTTCATGTGTTTCTGTCAATTTCAGTGTTATTGGGCCCAAACTAGTGGCTTTTCATCAGAATCGATGCAGACTCACCCAAAACGCTGGGCTGCACTGGCAGAGTCCCGGCACGCACCGCACATGCATTTTTCATGTGTTTCTGTCAATTTCAGTGTTTTCGGGCCCAAACTAGTGGCTTTTCATCAGAATCGATGCAAACTCACCCACAACGCTGGGCTGCACTAGCAGAGTCCCGGCAGGCACCGCACATGCATTTTTCATGTGTTTCTGATAATTTCAGTGTTTTCGGGCCCCAACGAGTGGCTTTTCATCAGAATCGATGCAGACTCACCCAAAACGCTGGGCTGCACTGGCAGAGTCCCGGCGCGCACCGCACATGCATTTTTCATGTGTTTCTTTCAATTTCAGTGTTTTCGGGCCCAAACTAGTGGCTTTTCATCAGAACCGATGCAGACTCACCCAAAACGCTGGGCTGCACTGGCAGAGTCCCGGCACGCACCGCACATGCATTTTTCATGTGTTTCTGTCAATTTCAGTGTTTTCGGGCCCAAACTAGTGGCTTTTCATCAGAATCGATGCAGACTCACCCAAAACGCTGGGCTGCACTGGCAGAGTCCCGGCACGCACCGCACATGCATTTTTCATGTGTTTCTGTCAATTTCAGTGTTTTCGGGCCCAAACTAGTGGCTTTTCATCAGAACCGATGCAGACTCACCCCAAAGGCTCGGCTGCGCTGGAGGGGTCACGGCGCACGCCGTACATGCATTTTCATGTGTTTCTGTCAATTCAAGTGTTATTGGGCCCAAACTAGTGGCTTTTCATCAGAACCGATGCAGACTCACCCAAAAGGCTCAGCTGCGCTGGCTGGGTCAGGGCGCACACCGTACATGCATTTTCATGTGTTTCTGTCAATTTCAGTGTTATTGGGCCCAAATTAGTGGCTTTTCATCAGAACCGATGCAGACTCACCCAAAAGGCTCGGCTGCGCTGGCAGGGTTAGGGCACGCACCGCACATGCATTTTTCATGTGTTTCTGTCAATTTCCATGTTTTCGGGCCCAAACTAGTGGCTTTTCATCAGAATCGATGCAGACTCACCCAAAACGCTGGGCTGCACTGGCAGAGTCCCGGCACGCACCTCACATGCATTTTTCATGTGTTTCTGTCAATTTCAGTGTTTTCGGGCCCAAACTAGTCGCTTTTCATCAGAATCAATGCAGACTCACCCAAAACGCTGGGCTGCACTGGCAGAGTCCCGGCACGCACCGCACATGCATTTTTCATGTGTTTCTGTCAGTTTCAGTGTTTTCGGGCCCAAACTAGTGGCTTTTCATCAGAACCGATGCAGACTCACCCAAAAGGCTCGGCTGCGCTGGCAGGGTCAGGGCGCACACCGTACATGCATTTTCATGTGTTTCTGTCAATTTCAGTGTTATTGGGCCCAAACTAGTGGCTTTTCATCAGAATCGATGCAGACTCACCCAAAACGCTGGGCTGCACTGGCAGAGTCCCGGCACGCACCGCACATGCATTTTTCATGTGTTTCTGTCAATTTCAGTGTTTTCGGGCCCAAACTAGTGGCTTTTCATCAGAATCGATGCAAACTCACCCACAACGCTGGGCTGCACTAGCAGAGTCCCGGCAGGCACCGCACATGCATTTTTCATGTGTTTCTGATAATTTCAGTGTTTTCGGGCCCCAACGAGTGGCTTTTCATCAGAATCGATGCAGACTCACCCAAAACGCTGGGCTGCACTGGCAGAGTCCCGGCGCGCACCGCACATGCATTTTTCATGTGTTTCGGTCAATTTCAGTGTTTTCGGGCCCAAACTAGTGGCTTTTCATCAGAACCGATGCAGACTCACCCAAAAGGCTCGGCTGCGCTGGCAGGGTCAGGGCGCACACCGTACATGCATTTTCATGTGTTTCTGTCAATTTCAGTGTTATTGGGCCCAAACTAGTGGCTTTTCATCAGAATCGATGCAGACTCACCCAAAACGCTGGGCTGCACTGGCAGAGTCCCGGCAAGCACCGCACATGCATTTTTCATGTGTTTCTGTCAATTTCAGTGTTTTCGGGCCCAAACTAGTGGCTTTTCATCAGAATTGATGCAGACTCACCCCAAACGCTGGGCTGCACTGGCAGAGTCCCGGCACGCACCGCACATGCATTTTTCATGTGTTTCTGTCAATTTCAGTGTTTTCGGGCCCAAACTAGTGGCTTTTCATCAGAATCGATGCAGACTCACCCAAAACGCTGGGCTGCACTGGCAGAGTCCCGGCAGGCACCGCACATGCATTTTTCATGTGTTTCTGTCAATTTCAGTGTTTTCGGGCCCAAATTAGTGGCTTTTCATCAGAATCGATGCAGACTCACCCAAAACGCTGGGCTGCACTGGCAGAGTCCCGGCACGCACCGCACATGCATTTTTCATGTGTTTCTGTCAATTTCAGTGTTTTCGGGCCCAAACTAGTGGCTCTTCATCAGAATCGATGCAGACTCACCCAAAACGCTGGGCTGCACTGGCAGAGTCCCGGCAAGCACCGCACATGCATTTTTCATGTGTTTCGGTCAATTTCAGTGTTTTCGGGCCCAAATTAGTGGTTTTTCATCAGAATCGATGCAGACTCACCCAAAACGCTGGGCTGCACTGCCAGAGTCCCGGCAAGCACCGCACATGCATTTTTCATGTGTTTCTGTCAATTTCAGTGTTTTCGGGCCCAAACTAGTGGCTTTTCATCAGAACCGATGCAGACTCACCCCAAAGGCTCGGCTGCGCTGGAGGGGTCACGGCGCACGCCGTACATGCATTTTCATGTGTTTCTGTCAATTCAAGTGTTATTGGGCCCAAACTAGTGGCTTTTCATCAGAACCGATGCAGACTCACCCAAAAGGCTCAGCTGTGCTGGCTGGGTCAGGGCGCACACCGTACATGCATTTTCATGTGTTTCTGTCAATTTCAGTGTTATTGGGCCCAAACTAGTGGCTTTTCATCAGAACCGATGCAGACTCACCCAAAAGGCTCAGCTGCGCTGGCAGGGTCACGGCGCACACCGTACATGCATTTTCATGTGTTTCTGTCAATTTCAGTGTTATTGGGCCCAAACTAGTGGCTTTTCATCAGAACCGATGCAGACTCACCCAAAAGGCTCGGCTGCGCTGGCAGGGTTAGGGCACGCACCGCACATGCATTTTTCATGTGTTTCTGTCAATTTCCATGTTTTCGGGCCCAAACTAGTGGCTTTTCATCAGAATCGATGCAGACTCACCCAAAACGCTGGGCTGCACTGGCAGAGTCCCGGCACGCACCGCACATGCATTTTTCATGTGTTTCTGTCAATTTCAGTGTTATTGGGCCCAAACTAGTGGCTTTTCATCAGAACCGATGCAGACTCACCCAAAACGCTGGGCTGCACTAGCAGAGTCCCGGCACGCACCGCACATGCATTTTTCATGTGTTTCTGTCAATTTCAGTTTTTTCCGGCCCAAACTAGTGGCTTTTCATCAGAATGGATGCAGACTCACCCAAAACGCTGGGCTGCACTGGCAGAGTCCCGGCACGCACCGCACATGCATTTTTCATGTGTTTCTGTCAGTTTCAGTGTTTTCGGGCCCAAACTAGTGGCTTTTCATCAGAACCGATGCAGACTCACCCAAAAGGCTCGGCTGCGCTGGCAGGGTCAGGGCGCACACCGTACATGCATTTTCATGTGTTTCTGTCAATTTCAGTGTTATTGGGCCCAAACTAGTGGCTTTTCATCAGAATCGATGCAGACTCACCCAAAACGCTGGGCTGCACTGGCAGAGTCCCGGCACGCACCGCACATGCATTTTTCATGTGTTTCTGTCAATTTCAGTGTTTTCGGGCCCAAACT
Source organism: Thunnus thynnus (assembly GCF_963924715.1). Classification (NCBI taxonomy): domain Eukaryota; kingdom Metazoa; phylum Chordata; class Actinopteri; order Scombriformes; family Scombridae; genus Thunnus; species Thunnus thynnus. The sequence goes on along the minus strand of NW_027095941.1, from coordinate 108,963 downwards.
AGTGGCTTTTCATCAGAATCGATGCAAACTCACCCACAACGCTGGGCTGCACTAGCAGAGTCCCGGCAGGCACCGCACATGCATTTTTCATGTGTTTCTGATAATTTCAGTGTTTTCGGGCCCCAACGAGTGGCTTTTCATCAGAATCGATGCAGACTCACCCAAAACGCTGGGCTGCACTGGCAGAGTCCCGGCGCGCACCGCACATGCATTTTTCATGTGTTTCTTTCAATTTCAGTGTTTTCGGGCCCAAACTAGTCGCTCTGCATCAGAATCGATGCAGACTCACCCAAAACGCTGGGCTGCACTGGCAGAGTCCCGGCACGCACCGCACATGCATTTTTCATGTGTTTCGGTCAATTTCAGTGTTTTCGGGCCCAAACTAGTGGCTCTTCATCAGAATCGATGCAGACTCACCCAAAACGCTGGGCTGCACTGGCAGAGTCCCGGCACGCACCGCACATGCATTTTTCATGTGTTTCGGTCAATTTCAGTGTTTTCGGGCCCAAATTAGTGGTTTTTCATCAGAATCGATGCAGACTCACCCAAAACGCTGGGCTGCACTGGCAGAGTCCCGGCATGCACCGCACATGCATTTTTCATGTGTTTCTGTCAATTTCAGTGTTTTCGGGCCCAAACTAGTGGCTTTTCATCAGAACCGATGCAGACTCACCCCAAAGGCTCGGCTGCGCTGGAGGGGTCACGGCGCACGCCGTACATGCATTTTCCTGTGTTTCTGTCAATTCAAGTGTTATTGGGCCCAAACTAGTGGCTTTTCATCAGAACCGATGCAGACTCACCCAAAAGGCTCAGCTGTGCTGGCTGGGTCAGGGCGCACACCGTACATGCATTTTCATGTGTTTCTGTCAATTTCAGTGTTATTGGGCCCAAACTAGTGGCTTTTCATCAGAACCGATGCAGACTCACCCAAAAGGCTCAGCTGCGCTGGCAGGGTCACGGCGCACACCGTACATGCATTTTCAATGTGTTTCTGTCAATTTCCATGTTTTCGGGCCCAAACTAGTGGCTTTTCATCAGAATCGATGCAGACTCACCCAAAACGCTGGGCTGCACTGGCAGAGTCCCGGCACGCACCGCACATGCATTTTTCATGTGTTTCTGTCAGTTTCAGTGTTTTCGGGCCCAAACTAGTGGCTTTTCATCAGAACCGATGCAGACTCACCCAAAAGGCTCGGCTGCGCTGGCAGGGTCAGGGCGCACACCGTACATGCATTTTCATGTGTTTCTGTCAATTTCAGTGTTATTGGGCCCAAACTAGTGGCTTTTCATCAGAATCGATGCAGACTCACCCAAAACGCTGGGCTGCACTGGCAGAGTCCCGGCACGCACCGCACATGCATTTTTCATGTGTTTCTGTCAATTTCAGTGTTTTCGGGCCCAAACTAGTGGCTTTTCATCAGAATCGATGCAAACTCACCCACAACGCTGGGCTGCACTAGCAGAGTCCCGGCAGGCACCGCACATGCATTTTTCATGTGTTTCTGATAATTTCAGTGTTTTCGGGCCCCAACGAGTGGCTTTTCATCAGAATCGATGCAGACTCACCCAAAACGCTGGGCTGCACTGGCAGAGTCCCGGCGCGCACCGCACATGCATTTTTCATGTGTTTCTTTCAATTTCAGTGTTTTCGGGCCCAAACTAGTCGCTCTGCATCAGAATCGATGCAGACTCACCCAAAACGCTGGGCTGCACTGGCAGAGTCCCGGCACGCACCGCACATGCATTTTTCATGTGTTTCGGTCAATTTCAGTGTTTTCGGGCCCAAACTAGTCGCTCTGCATCAGAATCGATGCAGACTCACCCAGAACGCTGGGCTGCACTGGCAGAGTCCCGGCACGCACCGCACATGCATTTTTCATGTGTTTCTGTCAGTTTCAGTGTTTTCGGGCCCAAACTAGTGGCTTTTCATCAGAACCGATGCAGACTCACCCAAAAGGCTCGGCTGCGCTGGCAGGGTCAGGGGGCACACCGTACATGCATTTTCATGTGTTTCTGTCAATTTCAGTGTTATTGGGCCCAAACTAGTGGCTTTTCATCAGAACCGATGCAGACTCACCCCAAAGGCTCGGCTGCGCTGGCGGGGTCACGGCGCACACCGTACATGCATTTTCATGTGTTTCTGTCAATTTCACTGTTATTGGGCCCAAACTAGTGGCTTTTCATCAGAACCGATGCAGACTCACCCAAAAGGCTCGGCTGCGCTGGGTGGGTCAGGGCGCACACCGCACATGCATTTTCACGTGTTTCTGTCAATTTCAGTGTTATTGGGCCCAAACTAGTGGCTTTTCATCAGAACCGATGCAGACTCACCCTAAAGCCTCGGCTGCGCTGGCAGGGTCACGGCACACACCGTTACATGCATTTTCATGTGTTTCTGTCAATTTCAGTGTTATTGGGCCTAAACTAGTCGCTTTTCATCAGAATCGATGCAGACTCACCCAGAACGCTGGGCTGCACTGGCAGAGTCCCGGCACGCACCGCACATGCATTTTTCAAGTGTTTCTGTCAATTTCAGTGTTTTCGGGACCAAACTAGCGGCTTTTCATCAGAATCGATGCAGACTCACCCAAAACGCTGGGCTGCACTGGCAGAGTCCCGGCACGCACCGCACATGCATTTTTCATGTGTTTCTGTCAATTTCAGTGTTTTCGGGCCCAAACTAGCGGCTTTTCATCAGAATCGATGCAGACTCACCCAAAACGCTGGGCTGCACTGGCAAAGTCCCGGCACGCACCGCACATGCATTTTTCATGTGTTTCTGTCAATTTCAGTGTTTTCGGGCCCAAACTAGTGGCTTTTCATCAGAATCGATGCAGACTCACCCAAAACGCTGGGCTGCACTGGCAGAGTCCCGGCACGCACCGCACATGCATTTTTCATGTGTTTCTGTCAATTTCAGTGTTTTCGGGCCCAAACTAGCGGCTTTTCATCAGAATCGATGCAGACTCACCCAAAACGCTGGGCTGCACTGGCAGAGTCCCGGCACGCACCGCACATGCATTTTTCATGTGTTTCTGTCAATTTCAGTGTTTTCGGGCCCAAACTAGTGGCTTTTCATCAGAATCGATGCAGACTCACCCAAAACGCTGGGCTGCACTGGCAGAGTCCCGGCACGCACCGCACATGCATTTTTCATGTGTGTCTGTCAATTTCAGTGTTTTCGGGCCCAAACTAGTGGCTTTTCATCAGAATCGATGCAGACTCACCCAAAACGCTGGGCTGCACTGGCAGAGTCCCGGCACGCACCGCACATGCATTTTTCATGTGTTTCTGTCAATTTCAGTGTTTTCGGGCCCAAACTAGCGGCTTTTCATCAGAATCGATGCAGACTCACCCAAAACGCTGGGCTGCACTGGCAGAGTCCCGGCACGCACCGCACATGCATTTTTCATGTGTTTCTGTCAATTTCAGTGTTTTCGGGCCCAAACTAGCGGCTTTTCATCAGAATCGATGCAGACTCACCCAAAACGCTGGGCTGCACTGGCAGAGTCCCGGCACGCACCGCACATGCATTTTTCATGTGTTTCTGTCAATTTCAGTGTTTTCGGGCCCAAACTAGTGGCTTTTCATCAGAACCGATGCAGACTCACCCAAAACGCTGGGCTGCACTGGCAGAGTCCCGGCACGCACCGCACATGCATTTTTCATGTGTTTCTGTCAATTTCAGTGTTTTCGGGCCCAAACTAGTGGCTTTTCATCAGAATCGATGCAGACTCACCCAAAACGCTGGGCTGCACTGGCAGAGTCCCGGCACGCACCGCACATGCATTTTTCATGTGTTTCTGTCAATTTCAGTGTTTTCGGGCCCAAACTAGTGGCTTTTCATCAGAACCGATGCAGACTCACCCCAAGGGCTCGGCTGCGCTGGAGGGGTCACGGCGCACGCCGTACATGCATTTTCATGTGTTTCTGTCAATTCAAGTGTTATTGGGCCCAAATTAGTGGCTTTTCATCAGAACCGATGCAGACTCACCCAAAAGGCTCGGCTGCGCTGGCAGGGTTAGGGCACGCACCGCACATGCATTTTTCATGTGTTTCTGTCAATTTCCATGTTTTCGGGCACAAACTAGTGGCTTTTCATCAGAATCAATGCAGACTCACCCAAAACGCTGGGCTGCACTGGCAGAGTCCCGGCACGCACCGCACATGCATTTTTCATGTGTTTCTGTCAATTTCAGTGTTTTCGGGCCCAAACTAGTGGCTTTTCATCAGAATCGATGCAAACTCACCCACAACGCTGGGCTGCACTAGCAGAGTCCCGGCAGGCACCGCACATGCATTTTTCATGTGTTTCTGTCAATTTCAGTGTTTTCGGGCCCCAAGGAGTGGCTTTTCATCAGAATCGATGCAGACTCACCCAAAACGCTGGGCTGCACTGGCAGAGTCCCGGCGCGCACCGCACATGCATTTTTCATGTGTTTCTTTCAATTTCAGTGTTTTCGGGCCCAAACTAGTCGCTCTGCATCAGAATCGATGCAGACTCACCCAAAACGCTGGGCTGCACTGGCAGAGTCCCGGCACGCACCGCACATGCATTTTTCATGTGTTTCGGTCAATTTCAGTGTTTTCGGGCCCAAACTAGTCGCTCTGCATCAGAATCGATGCAGACTCACCCAAAACGCTGGGCTGCACTGGCAGAGTCCCGGCGCGCACCGCACATGCATTTTTCATGTGTTTCTTTCAATTTCAGTGTTTTCGGGCCCAAACTAGTCGCTCTGCATCAGAATCGATGCAGACTCACCCAAAACGCTGGGCTGCACTGGCAGAGTCCCGGCACGCACCGCACATGCATTTTTCATGTGTTTCTGTCAGTTTCAGTGTTTTCGGGCCCAAACTAGTGGCTTTTCATCAGAACCGATGCAGACTCACCCAAAAGGCTCGGCTGCGCTGGCAGGGTCAGGGCGCACACCGTACATGCATTTTCATGTGTTTCTGTCAATTTCAGTGTTATTGGGCCCAAACTAGTGGCTTTTCATCAGAACCGATGCAGACTCACCCCAAAGGCTCGGCTGCGCTGGCGGGGTCACGGCGCACACCGTACATGCATTTTCATGTGTTTCTGTCAATTTCACTGTTATTGGGCCCAAACTAGTGGCTTTTCATCAGAACCGATGCAGACTCACCCAAAAGGCTCGGCTGCGCTGGGTGGGTCAGGGCGCACACCGCACATGCATTTTCACGTGTTTCTGTCAATTTCAGTGTTTTCGGGCCCAAACTAGTGGCTTTTCATCAGAACCGATGCAGACTCACCCTAAAGCCTCGGCTGCGCTGGCAGGGTCACGGCGCACACCGTTACATGCATTTTCATGTGTTTCTGTCAATTTCAGTGTTTTTGGGCCTAAACTAGTCGCTTTTCATCAGAATCGATGCAGACTCACCCAGAACGCTGGGCTGCACTGGCAGAGTCCCGGCACGCACCGCACATGCATTTTTCATGTGTTTCTGTCAATTTCAGTGTTTTCGGGCCCAAACTAGCGGCTTTTCATCAGAATCGATGCAGACTCACCCAAAACGCTGGGCTGCACTGGCAAAGTCCCGGCACGCACCGCACATGCATTTTTCATGTGTTTCTGTCAATTTCAGTGTTTTCGGGCCCAAACTAGTGGCTTTTCATCAGAATCGATGCAGACTCACCCAAAACGCTGGGCTGCACTGGCAGAGTCCCGGCACGCACCGCACATGCATTTTTCATGTGTTTCTGTCAATTTCAGTGTTTTCGGGCCCAAACTAGCGGCTTTTCATCAGAATCGATGCAGACTCACCCAAAACGCTGGGCTGCACTGGCAGAGTCCCGGCACGCACCGCACATGCATTTTTCATGTGTTTCTGTCAATTTCAGTGTTTTCGGGCCCAAACTAGCGGCTTTTCATCAGAATCGATGCAGACTCACCCAAAACGCTGGGCTGCACTGGCAGAGTCCCGGCACGCACCGCACATGCATTTTTCATGTGTGTCTGTCAATTTCAGTGTTTTCGGGCCCAAACTAGTGGCTTTTCATCAGAATCGATGCAGACTCACCCAAAACGCTGGGCTGCACTGGCAGAGTCCCGGGACGCACCGCACATGCATTTTTCATGTGTTTCTGTCAATTTCAGTGTTTTCGGGCCCAAACTAGCGGCTTTTCATCAGAATCGATGCAGACTCACCCAAAACGCTGGGCTGCACTGGCAGAGTCCCGGCACGCACCGCACATGCATTTTTCATGTGTTTCTGTCAATTTCAGTGTTTTCGGGCCCAAACTAGCGGCTTTTCATCAGAATCGATGCAGACTCACCCAAAACGCTGGGCTGCACTGGCAGAGTCCCGGCACGCACCGCACATGCATTTTTCATGTGTTTCTGTCAATTTCAGTGTTTTCGGGCCCAAACTAGTGGCTTTTCATCAGAATCGATGCAGACTCACCCAAAACGATGGGCTGCACTGGCAGAGTCCCGGCACGCACCGCACATGCATTTTTCATGTGTTTCTGTCAATTTCAGTGTTTTCGGGCCCAAACTAGTGGCTTTTCATCAGAATCGATGCAGACTCACCCAAAACGCTGGGCTGCACTGGCAGAGTCCCGGCGCGCACCGCACATGCATTTTTCATGTGTTTCTTTCAATTTCAGTGTTTTCGGGCCCAAACTAGTCGCTCTGCATCAGAATCGATGCAGACTCACCCAAAACGCTGGGCTGCACTGGCAGAGTCCCGGCACGCACCGCACATGCATTTTTCATGTGTTTCGGTCAATTTCAGTGTTTTCGGGCCCAAACTAGTCGCTCTGCATCAGAATCGATGCAGACTCACCCAGAACGCTGGGCTGCACTGGCAGAGTCCCGGCACGCACCGCACATGCATTTTTCATGTGTTTCTGTCAGTTTCAGTGTTTTCGGGCCCAAACTAGTGGCTTTTCATCAGAACCGATGCAGACTCACCCAAAAGGCTCGGCTGCGCTGGCAGGGTCAGGGCGCACACCGTACATGCATTTTCATGTGTTTCTGTCAATTTCAGTGTTATTGGGCCCAAACTAGTGGCTTTTCATCAGAACCGATGCAGACTCACCCCAAAGGCTCGGCTGCGCTGGCGGGGTCACGGCGCACACCGTACATGCATTTTCATGTGTTTCTGTCAATTTCACTGTTATTGGGCCCAAACTAGTGGCTTTTCATCAGAACCGATGCAGACTCACCCAAAAGGCTCGGCTGCGCTGGGTGGGTCAGGGCGCACACCGCACATGCATTTTCATGTGTTTCTGTCAATTTCAGTGTTATTGGGCCCAAACTAGTGGCTTTTCATCAGAACCGATGCAGACTCACCCTAAAGCCTCGGCTGCGCTGGCAGGGTCACGGCGCACACCGTTACATGCATTTTCATGTGTTTCTGTCAATTTCAGTGTTATTGGGCCTAAACTAGTCGCTTTTCATCAGAATCGATGCAGACTCACCCAGAACGCTGGGCTGCACTGGCAGAGTCCCGGCACGCACCGCACATGCATTTTTCATGTGTTTCTGTCAATTTCAGTGTTTTCGGGACCAAACTAGCGGCTTTTCATCAGAATCGATGCAGACTCACCCAAAACGCTGGGCTGCACTGGCAAAGTCCCGGCACGCACCGCACATGCATTTTTCATGTGTTTCTGTCAATTTCAGTGTTTTCGGGCCCAAACTAGTGGCTTTTCATCAGAATCGATGCAGACTCACCCAAAACGCTGGGCTGCACTGGCAGAGTCCCGGCACGCACCGCACATGCATTTTTCATGTGTTTCTGTCAATTTCAGTGTTTTCGGGCCCAAACTAGCGGCTTTTCATCAGAATCGATGCAGACTCACCCAAAACGCTGGGCTGCACTGGCAGAGTCCCGGCACGCACCGCACATGCATTTTTCATGTGTTTCTGTCAATTTCAGTGTTTTCGGGCCCAAACTAGTGGCTTTTCATCAGAATCGATGCAGACTCACCCAAAACGCTGGGCTGCACTGGCAGAGTCCCGGCACGCACCGCACATGCATTTTTCATGTGTGTCTGTCAATTTCATTGTTTTCGGGCCCAAACTAGTGGCTTTTCATCAGAATCGATGCAGACTCACCCAAAACGCTGGGCTGCACTGGCAGAGTCCCGGGACGCACCGCACATGCATTTTTCATGTGTTTCTGTCAATTTCAGTGTTTTCGGGCCCAAACTAGCGGCTTTTCATCAGAATCGATGCAGACTCACCCAAAACGCTGGGCTGCACTGGCAGAGTCCCGGCACGCACCGCACATGCATTTTTCATGTGTTTCTGTCAATTTCAGTGTTTTCGGGCCCAAACTAGCGGCTTTTCATCAGAATCGATGCAGACTCACCCAAAACGCTGGGCTGCACTGGCAGAGTCCCGGCACGCACCGCACATGCATTTTTCATGTGTTTCTGTCAATTTCAGTGTTTTCGGGCCCAAACTAGTGGCTTTTCATCAGAATCGATGCAGACTCACCCAAAACGATGGGCTGCACTGGCAGAGTCCCGGCAAGCACCGCACATGCATTTTTCATGTGTTCCTGTCAATTTCAGTGTTTTCGGGCCCAAACTAGTGGCTTTCATCAGAATCGATGCAGACTCACCCAAAACGCTGGGCTGCACTGGCAGAGTCCCGGCACGCACCGCACATGCATTTTTCATGTGTTTCTGTCAATTTCAGTGTTTTCGGGCCCAAACTAGTGGCTTTTCATCAGAACCGATGCAGACTCACCCCAAAGGCTCGGCTGCGCTGGAGGGGTCACGGCGCACGCCATACATGCATTTTCATGTGTTTCTGTCAATTTCAGTGTTATTGGGCCCAAATTAGTGGCTTTTCATCAGAACCGATGCAGACTCACCCAAAAGGCTCGGCTGCGCTGGCAGGGTTAGGGCACGCACCGCACATGCATTTTTCATGTGTTTCTGTCAATTTCCATGTTTTCGGGCCCAAACTAGTGGCTTTTCATCAGAATCGATGCAGACTCACCCAAAACGCTGGGCTGCACTGGCAGAGTCCCGGCACGCACCGCACATGCATTTTCATGTGTTTCTGTCAATTTCAGTGTTATTGGGCCCAAACTAGTGGCTTTTCATCAGAATCGATGCAGACTCACCCAAAACGCTGGGCTGCACTGGCAGAGTCCCGGCACGCACCGCACATGCATTTTTCATGTGTTTCTGTCAATTTCAGTGTTTTCGGGCCCAAACTAGTGGCTTTTCATCAGAATCGATGCAAACTCACCCACAACGCTGGGCTGCACTAGCAGAGTCCCGGCAGGCACCGCACATGCATTTTTCATGTGTTTCTGATAATTTCAGTGTTTTCGGGCCCCAACGAGTGGCTTTTCATCAGAATCGATGCAGACTCACCCAAAACGCTGGGCTGCACTGGCAGAGTCCCGGCGCGCACCGCACATGCATTTTTCATGTGTTTCTTTCAATTTCAGTGTTTTCGGGCCCAAACTAGTCGCTCTGCATCAGAATCGATGCAGACTCACCCAAAACGCTGGGCTGCACTGGCAGAGTCCCGGCACGCACCGCACATGCATTTTTCATGTGTTTCGGTCAATTTCAGTGTTTTCGGGCCCAAACTAGTCGCTCTGCATCAGAATCGATGCAGACTCACCCAGAACGCTGGGCTGCACTGGCAGAGTCCCGGCACGCACCGCACATGCATTTTTCATGTGTTTCTGTCAGTTTCAGTGTTTTCGGGCCCAAACTAGTCGCTCTGCATCAGAATCGATGCAGACTCACCCAGAACGCTGGGCTGCACTGGCAGAGTCCCGGCACGCACCGTACATGCATTTTCATGTGTTTCTGTCAATTTCAGTGTTATTGGGCCCAAACTAGTGGCTTTTCATCAGAATCGATGCAGACTCACCCAAAACGCTGGGCTGCACTGGCAGAGTCCCGGCAAGCACCGCACATGCATTTTTCATGTGTTTCTGTCAATTTCAGTGTTTTCGGGCCCAAACTAGTGGCTTTTCATCAGAATCGATGCAGACTCACCCAAAACGATGGGCTGCACTGGCAGAGTCCCGGCACGCACCGCACATGCATTTTTCATGTGTTTCTGTCAATTTCAGTGTTTTCGGGCCCAAACTAGTGGCTTTTCATCAGAATCGATGCAGACTCACCCAAAACGCTGGGCTGCACTGGCAGAGTCCCGGCGCGCACCGCACATGCATTTTTCATGTGTTTCTTTCAATTTCAGTGTTTTCGGGCCCAAACTAGTCGCTCTGCATCAGAATCGATGCAGACTCACCCAAAACGCTGGGCTGCACTGGCAGAGTCCCGGCACGCACCGCACATGCATTTTTCATGTGTTTCGGTCAATTTCAGTGTTTTCGGGCCCAAACTAGTCGCTCTGCATCAGAATCGATGCAGACTCACCCAGAACGCTGGGCTGCACTGGCAGAGTCCCGGCACGCACCGCACATGCATTTTTCATGTGTTTCTGTCAGTTTCAGTGTTTTCGGGCCCAAACTAGTGGCTTTTCATCAGAACCGATGCAGACTCACCCAAAAGGCTCGGCTGCGCTGGCAGGGTCAGGGCGCACACCGTACATGCATTTTCATGTGTTTCTGTCAATTTCAGTGTTATTGGGCCCAAACTAGTGGCTTTTCATCAGAACCGATGCAGACTCACCCCAAAGGCTCGGCTGCGCTGGCGGGGTCACGGCGCACACCGTACATGCATTTTCATGTGTTTCTGTCAATTTCACTGTTATTGGGCCCAAACTAGTGGCTTTTCATCAGAACCGATGCAGACTCACCCAAAAGGCTCGGCTGCGCTGGGTGGGTCAGGGCGCACACCGCACATGCATTTTCACGTGTTTCTGTCAATTTCAGTGTTATTGGGCCCAAACTAGTGGCTTTTCATCAGAACCGATGCAGACTCACCCTAAAGCCTCGGCTGCGCTGGCAGGGTCACGGCGCACACCGTTACATGCATTTTCATGTGTTTCTGTCAATTTCAGTGTTATTGGGCCTTAACTAGTCGCTTTTCATCAGAATCGATGCAGACTCACCCAGAACGCTGGGCTGCACTGGCAGAGTCCCGGCACGCACCGCACATGCATTTTTCATGTGTTTCTGTCAATTTCAGTGTTTTCGGGACCAAACTAGCGGCTTTTCATCAGAATCGATGCAGACTCACCCAAAACGCTGGGCTGCACTGGCAAAGTCCCGGCACGCACCGCACATGCATTTTTCATGTGTTTCTGTCAATTTCAGTGTTTTCGGGCCCAAACTAGTGGCTTTTCATCAGAATCGATGCAGACTCACCCAAAACGCGGGGCTGCACTGGCAGAGTCCCGGCACGCACCGCACATGCATTTTTCATGTGTTTCTGTCAATTTCAGTGTTTTCGGGCCCAAACTAGCGGCTTTTCATCAGAATCGATGCAGACTCACCCAAAACGCTGGGCTGCACTGGCAGAGTCCCGGCACGCACCGCACATGCATTTTTCATGTGTTTCTGTCAATTTCAGTGTTTTCGGGCCCAAACTAGTGGCTTTTCATCAGAATCGATGCAGACTCACCCAAAACGCTGGGCTGCACTGGCAGAGTCCCGGCACGCACCGCACATGCATTTTTCATGTGTGTCTGTCAATTTCAGTGTTTTCGGGCCCAAACTAGTGGCTTTTCATCAGAATCGATGCAGACTCACCCAAAACGCTGGGCTGCACTGGCAGAGTCCCGGGACGCACCGCACATGCATTTTTCATGTGTTTCTGTCAATTTCAGTGTTTTCGGGCCCAAACTAGCGGCTTTTCATCAGAATCGATGCAGACTCACCCAAAACGCTGGGCTGCACTGGCAGAGTCCCGGCACGCACCGCACATGCATTTTTCATGTGTTTCTGTCAATTTCAGTGTTTTCGGGCCCAAACTAGCGGCTTTTCATCAGAATCGATGCAGACTCACCCAAAACGCTGGGCTGCACTGGCAGAGTCCCGGCACGCACCGCACATGCATTTTTCATGTGTTTCTGTCAATTTCAGTGTTTTCGGGCCCAAACTAGTGGCTTTTCATCAGAATCGATGCAGACTCACCCAAAACGATGGGCTGCACTGGCAGAGTCCCGGCAAGCACCGCACATGCATTTTTCATGTGTTTCTGTCAATTTCAGTGTTTTCGGGCCCAAACTAGTGGCTTTCATCAGAATCGATGCAGACTCACCCAAAACGCTGGGCTGCACTGGCAGAGTCCCGGCACGCACCGCACATGCATTTTTCATGTGTTTCTGTCAATTTCAGTGTTTTCGGGCCCAAACTAGTGGCTTTTCATCAGAACCGATGCAGACTCACCCCAAAGGCTCGGCTGCGCTGGAGGGGTCACGGAGCACGCCATACATGCATTTTCATGTGTTTCTGTCAATTCAAGTGTTATTGGGCCCAAACTAGTGGCTTTTCATCAGAACCGATGCAGACTCACCCAAAAGGCTCAGCTGCGCTGGCTGGGTCAGGGCGCACACCGTACATGCATTTTCATGTGTTTCTGTCAATTTCAGTGTTATTGGGCCCAAATTAGTGGCTTTTCATCAGAACCGATGCAGACTCACCCAAAAGGCTCGGCTGCGCTGGCAGGGTTAGGGCACGCACCGCACATGCATTTTTCATGTGTTTCTGTCAATTTCCATGTTTTCGGGCCCAAATTAGTGGCTTTTCATCAGAATCGATGCAGACTCACCCAAAACGCTGGGCTGCACTGGCAGAGTCCCGGCACGCACCGCACATGCATTTTCATGTGTTTCTGTCAATTTCAGTGTTATTGGGCCCAAACTAGTGGCTTTTCATCAGAATCGATGCAGACTCACCCAAAACGCTGGGCTGCACTGGCAGAGTCCCGGCACGCACCGCACATGCATTTTTCATGTGTTTCTGTCAATTTCAGTGTTTTCGGGCCCAAACTAGTGGCTTTTCATCAGAATCGATGCAAACTCACCCACAACGCTGGGCTGCACTGGCAGAGTCCCGGCACGCACCGTACATGCATTTTCATGTGTTTCTGTCAATTTCAGTGTTATTGGGCCCAAACTAGTGGCTTTTCATCAGAATCGATGCAGACTCACCCAAAACGCTGGGCTGCACTGGCAGAGTCCCGGCAAGCACCGCACATGCATTTTTCATGTGTTTCTGTCAATTTCAGTGTTTTCGGGCCCAAACTAGTGGCTTTTCATCAGAATCGATGCAGACTCACCCAAAACGCTGGGCTGCACTGGCAGAGTCCCGGCACGCACCGCACATGCATTTTTCATGTGTTTCTGTCAATTTCAGTGTTTTCGGGCCCAAACTAGTGGCTTTTCATCAGAATCGATGCAGACTCACCCAAAACGCTGGGCTGCACTGGCAGAGTCCCGGCAGGCACCGCACATGCATTTTTCATGTGTTTCTGTCAATTTCAGTGTTTTCGGGCCCAAATTAGTGGCTTTTCATCAGAATCGATGCAGACTCACCCAAAACGCTGGGCTGCACTGGCAGAGTCCCGGCACGCACCGCACATGCATTTTTCATGTGTTTCTGTCAATTTCAGTGTTTTCGGGCCCAAACTAGTGGCTCTTCATCAGAATCGATGCAGACTCACCCAAAACGCTGGGCTGCACTGGCAGAGTCCCGGCAAGCACCGCACATGCATTTTTCATGTGTTTCGGTCAATTTCAGTGTTTTCGGGCCCAAATTAGTGGTTTTTCATCAGAATCGATGCAGACTCACCCAAAACGCTGGGCTGCACTGGCAGAGTCCCGGCATGCACCGCACATGCATTTTTCATGTGTTTCTGTCAATTTCAGTGTTTTCGGGCCCAAACTAGTGGCTTTTCATCAGAACCGATGCAGACTCACCCCAAAGGCTCGGCTGCGCTGGAGGGGTCACGGCGCACGCCGTACATGCATTTTCATGTGTTTCTGTCAATTCAAGTGTTATTGGGCCCAAACTAGTGGCTTTTCATCAGAACCGATGCAGACTCACCCAAAAGGCTCAGCTGCGCTGGCTGGGTCAGGGCGCACACCGTACATGCATTTTCATGTGTTTCTGTCAATTTCAGTGTTATTGGGCCCAAACTAGTGGCTTTTCATCAGAACCGATGCAGACTCACCCAAAAGGCTCAGCTGCGCTGGCAGGGTCACGGCGCACACTGTACATGCATTTTCATGTGTTTCTGTCAGTTTCAGTGTTATTGGGCCCAAACTAGTGGCTTTTCATCAGAACCGATGCAGACTCACCCAAAAGGCTCGGCTGCACTGGCAGAGTCCCGGCACGCACCGCACATGCATTTTCATGTGTTTCTGTCAATTTCAGTGTTATTGGGCCCAAACTAGTGGCTTTTCATCAGAATCGATGCAGACTCACCCAAAACGCTGGGCTGCACTGGCAGAGTCCCGGCACGCACCGCACATGCATTTTTCATGTTTTTCTGTCAATTTCAGTGTTTTCGGGCCCAAACTAGTGGCTTTTCATCAGAATCGATGCAAACTCACCCACAACGCTGGGCTGCACTAGCAGAGTCCCAGCAGGCACCGCACATGCATTTTTCATGTGTTTCTGATAATTTCAGTGTTTTCGGGCCCCAACGAGTGGCTTTTCATCAGAATCGATGCAGACTCACCCAAAACGCTGGGCTGCACTGGCAGAGTCCCGGCGCGCACCGCACATGCATTTTTCATGTGTTTCTTTCAATTTCAGTGTTTTCGGGCCCAAACTAGTCGCTCTGCATCAGAATCGATGCAGACTCACCCAAAACGCTGGGCTGCACTGGCAGAGTCCCGGCACGCACCGCACATGCATTTTTCATGTGTTTCGGTCAATTTCAGTGTTTTCGGGCCCAAACTAGTCGCTCTGCATCAGAATCGATGCAGACTCACCCAGAACGCTGAGCTGCACTGGCAGAGTCCCGGCACGCACCGCACATGCATTTTTCATGTGTTTCTGTCAGTTTCAGTGTTTTCGGGCCCAAACTAGTGGCTTTTCATCAGAACCGATGCAGACTCACCCAAAAGGCTCGGCTGCGCTGGCAGGGTCAGGGCGCACACCGTACATGCATTTTCATGTGTTTCTGTCAATTTCAGTGTTATTGGGCCCAAACTAGTGGCTTTTCATCAGAACCGATGCAGACTCACCCCAAAGGCTCGGCTGCGCTGGCGGGGTCATGGCGCACACCGTACATGCATTTTCATGTGTTTCTGTCAATTTCACTGTTATTGGGCCCAAACTAGTGGCTTTTCATCAGAACCGATGCAGACTCACCCAAAAGGCTCGGCTGCGCTGGGTTGGTCAGGGCGCACACCGCACATGCATTTTCACGTGTTTCTGTCAATTTCAGTGTTATTGGGCCCAAACTAGTGGCTTTTCATCAGAACCGATGCAGACTCACCCTAAAGCCTCGGCTGCGCTGGCAGGGTCACGGCGCACACCGTTACATGCATTTTCATGTGTTTCTGTCAATTTCAGTGTTATTGGGCCTAAACTAGTCGCTTTTCATCAGAATCGATGCAGACTCACCCAGAACGCTGGGCTGCACTGGCAGAGTCCCGGCACGCACCGCACATGCATTTTTCATGTGTTTCTGTCAATTTCAGTGTTTTCGGGACCAAACTAGCGGCTTTTCATCAGAATCGATGCAGACTCACCCAAAACGCTGGGCTGCACTGGCAGAGTCCCGGCACGCACCGCACATGCATTTTTCATGTGTTTCTGTCAATTTCAGTGTTTTCGGGCCCAAACTAGCGGCTTTTCATCAGAATCGATGCAGACTCACCCCAAAGGCTCGGCTGCGCTGGAGGGGTCACGGCGCACGCCGTACATGCATTTTCATGTGTTTCTGTCAATTCAAGTGTTATTGGGCCCAAACTAGTGGCTTTTCATCAGAACCGATGCAGACTCACCCAAAAGGCTCAGCTGCGCTGGCTGGGTCAGGGCGCACACCGTACATGCATTTTCATGTGTTTCTGTCAATTTCAGTGTTATTGGGCCCAAATTAGTGGCTTTTCATCAGAACCGATGCAGACTCACCCAAAAGGCTCGGCTGCGCTGGCAGGGTTAGGGCACGCACCGCACATGCATTTTTCATGTGTTTCTGTCAATTTCCATGTTTTCGGGCCCAAACTAGTGGCTTTTCATCAGAATCGATGCAGACTCACCCAAAACGCTGGGCTGCACTGGCAGAGTCCCGGCACGCACCGCACATGCATTTTCATGTGTTTCTGTCAATTTCAGTGTTATTGGGCCCAAACTAGTGGCTTTTCATCAGAATCGATGCAGACTCACCCAAAACGCTGGGCTGCACTGGCAGAGTCCCGGCACGCACCGCACATGCATTTTTCATGTGTTTCTGTCAATTTCAGTGTTTTCGGGCCCAAACTAGTGGCTTTTCATCAGAATCGATGCAAACTCACCCACAACGCTGGGCTGCAGTAGCAGAGTCCCGGCAGGCACCGCACATGCATTTTTCATGTGTTTCTGATAATTTCAGTGTTTTCGGGCCCCAACGAGTGGCTTTTCATCAGAACCGATGCAGACTCACCCAAAACGCTGGGCTGCACTGGCAGAGTCCCGGCGCGCACCGCACATGCATTTTTCATGTGTTTCTTTCAATTTCAGTGTTTTGGGCCCCTGAGTCTGCATCCTGCATCAGAATCGATGCAGACTCACCCAAAACGCTGGGCTGCACTGGCAGAGTCCCGGCACGCACCGCACATGCATTTTTCATGTGTTTCTGTCAGTTTCAGTGTTTTCGGGCCCAAACTAGTCGCTCTGCATCAGAATCGATGCAGACTCACCCAGAACGCTGGGCTGCACTGGCAGAGTCCCGGCACGCACCGTACATGCATTTTCATGTGTTTCTGTCAATTTCAGTGTTATTGGGCCCAAACTAGTGGCTTTTCATCAGAATCGATGCAGACTCACCCAAAACGCTGGGCTGCACTGGCAGAGTCCCGGCAAGCACCGCACATGCATTTTTCATGTGTTTCTGTCAATTTCAGTGTTTTCGGGCCCAAACTAGTGGCTTTTCATCAGAATCGATGCAGACTCACCCCAAACGCTGGGCTGCACTGGCAGAGTCCCGGCACGCACCGCACATGCATTTTTCATGTGTTTCTGTCAATTTCAGTGTTTTCGGGCCCAAACTAGTGGCTTTTCATCAGAATCGATGCAGACTCACCCAAAACGCTGGGCTGCACTGGCAGAGTCCCGGCAGGCACCGCACATGCATTTTTCATGTGTTTCTGTCAATTTCAGTGTTTTCGGGCCCAAATTAGTGGCTTTTCATCAGAATCGATGCAGACTCACCCAAAACGCTGGGCTGCACTGGCAGAGTCCCGGCACGCACCGCACATGCATTTTTCATGTGTTTCTGTCAATTTCAGTGTTTTCGGGCCCAAACTAGTGGCTCTTCATCAGAATCGATGCAGACTCACCCAAAACGCTGGGCTGCACTGGCAGAGTCCCGGCAAGCACCGCACATGCATTTTTCATGTGTTTCGGTCAATTTCAGTGTTTTTGGGCCCAAATTAGTGGTTTTTCATCAGAATCGATGCAGACTCGCCCAAAACGCTGGGCTGCACTGGCAGAGTCCCGGCATGCACCGCACATGCATTTTTCATGTGTTTCTGTCAATTTCAGTGTTTTCGGGCCCAAACTAGTGGCTTTTCATCAGAACCGATGCAGACTCACCCCAAAGGCTCGGCTGCGCTGGAGGGGTCACGGCGCACGCCGTACATGCATTTTCATGTGTTTCTGTCAATTCAAGTGTTATTGGGCCCAAACTAGTGGCTTTTCATCAGAACCGATGCAGACTCACCCAAAAGGCTCAGCTGCGCTGGCTGGGTCAGGGCGCACACCGTACATGCATTTTCATGTGTTTCTGTCAGTTTCAGTGTTATTGGGCCCAAACTAGTGGCTTTTCATCAGAACCGATGCAGACTCACCCAAAAGGCTCGGCTGCACTGGCAGAGTCCCGGCACGCACCGCACATGCATTTTCATGTGTTTCTGTCAATTTCAGTGTTATTGGGCCCAAACTAGTGGCTTTTCATCAGAATCGATGCAGACTCACCCAAAACGCTGGGCTGCACTGGCAGAGTCCCGGCACGCACCGCACATGCATTTTTCATGTGTTTCTGTCAATTTCAGTGTTTTCGGGCCCAAACTAGTGGCTTTTCATCAGAATCGATGCAAACTCACCCACAACGCTGGGCTGCACTAGCAGAGTCCCAGCAGGCACCGCACATGCATTTTTCATGTGTTTCTGATAATTTCAGTGTTTTCGGGCCCCAACGAGTGGCTTTTCATCAGAATCGATGCAGACTCACCCAAAACGCTGGGATGCACTGGCAGAGTCCCGGCGCGCACCGCACATGCATTTTTCATGTGTTTCTGTCAATTTCAGTGTTTTCGGGCCCAAACTAGTCGCTCTGCATCAGAATCGATGCAGACTCACCCAAAACGCTGGGCTGCACTGGCAGAGTCCCGGCACGCACCGCACATGCATTTTTCATGTGTTTCGGTCAATTTCAGTGTTTTCGGGCCCAAACTAGTCGCTCTGCATCAGAATCGATGCAGACTCACCCAGAACGCTGGGCTGCACTGGCAGAGTCCCGGCACGCACCGCACATGCATTTTTCATGTGTTTCTGTCAGTTTCAGTGTTTTCGGGCCCAAACTAGTGGCTTTTCATCAGAACCGATGCAGACTCACCCAAAAGGCTCGGCTGCGCTGGCAGGGTCAGGGCGCACACCGTACATGCATTTTCATGTGTTTCTGTCAATTTCAGTGTTATTGGGCCCAAACTAGTGGCTTTTCATCAGAACCGATGCAGACTCACCCCAAAGGCTCGGCTGCGCTGGCGGGGTCATGGCGCACACCGTACATGCATTTTCATGTGTTTCTGTCAATTTCACTGTTATTGGGCCCAAACTAGTGGCTTTTCATCAGAACCGATGCAGACTCACCCAAAAGGCTCGGCTGCGCTGGGTTGGTCAGGGCGCACACCGCACATGCATTTTCACGTGTTTCTGTCAATTTCAGTGTTATTGGGCCCAAACTAGTGGCTTTTCATCAGAACCGATGCAGACTCACCCTAAAGCCTCGGCTGCGCTGGCAGGGTCACGGCGCACACCGTTACATGCATTTTCATGTGTTTCTGTCAATTTCAGTGTTATTGGGCCTAAACTAGTCGCTTTTCATCAGAATCGATGCAGACTCACCCAGAACGCTGGGCTGCACTGGCAGAGTCCCGGCACGCACCGCACATGCATTTTTCATGTGTTTCTGTCAATTTCAGTGTTTTCGGGACCAAACTAGCGGCTTTTCATCAGAATCGATGCAGACTCACCCAAAACGCTGGGCTGCACTGGCAGAGTCCCGGCACGCACCGCACATGCATTTTTCATGTGTTTCTGTCAATTTCAGTGTTTTCGGGCCCAAACTAGCGGCTTTTCATCAGAATCGATGCAGACTCACCCAAAACGCTGGGCTGCACTGGCAGAGTCCCGGCACGCACCGCACATGCATTTTTCATGTGTTTCTGTCAATTTCAGTGTTTTCGGGCCCAAACTAGCGGCTTTTCATCAGAATCGATGCAGACTCACCCAAAACGCTGGGCTGCACTGGCAGAATCCCGGCACGCACCGCACATGCATTTTTCATGTGTTTCTGTCAATTTCAGTGTTTTCGGGCCCAAACTAGCGGCTTTTCATCAGGATCGATGCAGACTCACCCAAAACGCTGGGCTGCACTGGCAGAGTCCCGGCACGCACCGCACATGCATTTTTCATGTGTTTCTGTCAATTTCAGTGTTTTCGGGCCCAAACTAGTGGCTTTTCATCAGAATCGATGCTGACTCACCCAAAATGCTGGGCTGCACTGGCAGAGTCCCGGCACGCACCGCACATGCATTTTTCATGTGTTTCTGTCAATTTCAGTGTTTTCGGGCCCAAACTAGCGGCTTTTCATCAGAATCGATGCAGACTCACCCAAAATGCTGGGCTGCACTGGCAGAGTCCCGGCACGCACCGCACATGCATTTTTCATGTGTTTCTGTCAATTTCAGTGTTTTCGGGCCCAAACTAGTGGCTTTTCATCAGAATCGATGCAGACTCACCCAAAACGCTGGGCTGCACTGGCAGAGTCCCGGCAAGCACCGCACATGCATTTTTCATGTGTTTCTGTCAATTTCAGTGTTTTCGGGCCCAAACTAGTGGCTTTTCATCAGAATCGATGCAGACTCACCCCAAACGCTGGGCTGCACTGGCAGAGTCCCGGCACGCACCGCACATGCATTTTTCATGTGTTTCTGTCAATTTCAGTGTTTTCGGGCCCAAACTAGTGGCTTTTCATCAGAATCGATGCAGACTCACCCAAAACGCTGGGCTGCACTGGCAGAGTCCCGGCAGGCACCGCACATGCATTTTTCATGTGTTTCTGTCAATTTCAGTGTTTTCGGGCCCAAATTAGTGGCTTTTCATCAGAATCGATGCAGACTCACCCAAAACGCTGGGCTGCACTGGCAGAGTCCCGGCACGCACCGCACATGCATTTTTCATGTGTTTCTGTCAATTTCAGTGTTTTCGGGCCCAAACTAGTGGCTCTTCATCAGAATCGATGCAGACTCACCCAAAACGCTGGGCTGCACTGGCAGAGTCCCGGCAAGCACCGCACATGCATTTTTCATGTGTTTCGGTCAATTTCAGTGTTTTCGGGCCCAAATTAGTGGTTTTTCTTCAGAATCGATGCAGACTCACCCAAAACGCTGGGCTGCACTGGCAGAGTCCCGGCATGCACCGCACATGCATTTTTCATGTGTTTCTGTCAATTTCAGTGTTGTCGGGCCCAAACTAGTGGCTTTTCATCAGAACCGATGCAGACTCACCCCAAAGGCTCGGCTGCGCTGGAGGGGTCACGGCGCACGCCGTACATGCATTTTCATGTGTTTCTGTCAATTCAAGTGTTATTGGGCCCAAACTAGTGGCTTTTCATCAGAACCGATGCAGACTCACCCAAAAGGCTCAGCTGCGCTGGCTGGGTCAGGGCGCACACCGTACATGCATTTTCATGTGTTTCTGTCAATTTCAGTGTTATTGGGCCCAAACTAGTGGCTTTTCATCAGAACCGATGCAGACTCACCCAAAAGGCTCAGCTGCGCTGGCAGGGTCACGGCGCACAACGTACATGCATTTTCATGTGTTTCTGTCAATTTCAGTGTTATTGGGCCCAAACTAGTGGCTTTTCATCAGAACCGATGCAGACTCACCCAAAAGGCTCGGCTGCGCTGGCAGGGTCAGGGCGCACACCGTACATGCATTTTCATGTGTTTCTGTCAATTTCAGTGTTATTGGGCCCAAACTAGTGGCTTTTCATCAGAATCGATGCAGACTCACCCAAAACGCTGGGCTGCACTGGCAGAGTCCCGGCACGCACCGCACATGCATTTTTCATGTGTTTCTGTCAATTTCAGTGTTTTCGGGCCCAAACTAGTGGCTTTTCATCAGAATCGATGCAAACTCACCCACAACGCTGGGCTGCACTAGCAGAGTCCCGGCAGGCACCGCACATGCATTTTTCATGTGTTTCTGATAATTTCAGTGTTTTCGGGCCCCAACGAGTGGCTTTTCATCAGAATCGATGCAGACTCACCCAAAACGCTGGGCTGCACTGGCAGAGTCCCGGCGCGCACCGCACATGCATTTTTCATGTGTTTCTTTCAATTTCAGTGTTTTCGGGCCCAAACTAGTCGCTCTGCATCAGAATCGATGCAGACTCACCCAAAACGCTGGGCTGCACTGGCAGAGTCCCGGCACGCACCGCACATGCATTTTTCATGTGTTTCGGTCAATTTCAGTGTTTTCGGGCCCAAACTAGTCGCTCTGCATCAGAATCGATGCAGACTCACCCAGAACGCTGGGCTGCACTGGCAGAGTCCCGGCACGCACCGCACATGCATTTTTCATGTGTTTCTGTCAGTTTCAGTGTTTTCGGGCCCAAACTAGTGGCTTTTCATCAGAACCGATGCAGACTCACCCAAAAGGCTCGGCTGCGCTGGCAGGGTCAGGGCGCACACCGTACATGCATTTTCATGTGTTTCTGTCAATTTCAGTGTTATTGGGCCCAAACTAGTGGCTTTTCATCAGAACCGATGCAGACTCACCCCAAAGGCTCGGCTGCGCTCGCGGGGTCACGGCGCACACCGTACATGCATTTTCATGTGTTTCTGTCAATTTCACTGTTATTGGGCCCAAACTAGTGGCTTTTCATCAGAACCGATGCAGACTCACCCAAAAGGCTCGGCTGCGCTGGGTGGGTCAGGGCGCACACCGCACATGCATTTTCACGTGTTTCTGTCAATTTCAGTGTTATTGGGCCCAAACTAGTGGCTTTTCATCAGAACCGATGCAGACTCACCCTAAAGCCTCGGCTGCGCTGGCAGGGTCACGGCGCACACCGTTACATGCATTTTCATGTGTTTCTGTCAATTTCAGTGTTATTGGGCCTAAACTAGTCGCTTTTCATCAGAATCGATGCAGACTCACCCAAAACGCTGGGCTGCACTGGCAGAGTCCCGGCACGCACCGCACATGCATTTTTCATGTGTTTCTGTCAATTTCAGTGTTTTCGGGCCCAAACTAGTGGCTTTTCATCAGAATCGATGCAGACTCACCCAAAATGCTGGGCTGCACTGGCAGAGTCCCGGCACGCACCGCACATGCATTTTTCATGTGTTTCTGTCAATTTCAGTGTTTTCGGGCCCAAACTAGTGGCTTTTCATCAGAATCGATGCAGACTCACCCAAAACGCTGGGCTGCACTGGCAGAGTCCCGGCAAGCACCGCACATGCATTTTTCATGTGTTTCTGTCAATTTCAGTGTTTTCGGGCCCAAACTAGTGGCTTTTCATCAGAATCGATGCAGACTCACCCCAAACGCTGGGCTGCACTGGCAGAGTCCCAGCACGCACCGCACATGCATTTTTCATGTGTTTCTGTCAATTTCAGTGTTTTCGGGCCCAAACTAGTGGCTTTTCATCAGAATCGATGCAGACTCACCCAAAACGCTGGGCTGCACTGGCAGAGTCCCGGCAGGCACCGCACATGCATTTTTCATGTGTTTCTGTCAATTTCAGTGTTTTCGGGCCCAAATTAGTGGCTTTTCATCAGAATCGATGCAGACTCACCCAAAACGCTGGGCTGCACTGGCAGAGTCCCGGCACGCACCGCACATGCATTTTTCATGTGTTTCTGTCAATTTCAGTGTTTTCGGGCCCAAACTAGTGGCTCTTCATCAGAATCGATGCAGACTCACCCAAAACGCTGGGCTGCACTGGCAGAGTCCCGGCAAGCACCGCACATGCATTTTTCATGTGTTTCGGTCAATTTCAGTGTTTTCGGGCCCAAATTAGTGGTTTTTCATCAGAATCGATGCAGACTCACCCAAAACGCTGGGCTGCACTGGCAGAGTCCCGGCATGCACCGCACATGCATTTTTCATGTGTTTCTGTCAATTTCAGTGTTGTCGAGCCCAAACTAGTGGCTTTTCATCAGAACCGATGCAGACTCACCCCAAAGGCTCGGCTGCGCTGGAGGGGTCACGGCGCACGCCGTACATGCATTTTCATGTGTTTCTGTCAATTCAAGTGTTATTGGGCCCAAACTAGTGGCTTTTCATCAGAACCGATGCAGACTCACCCAAAAGGCTCAGCTGCGCTGGCTGGGTCAGGGCGCACACCGTACATGCATTTTCATGTGTTTCTGTCAATTTCAGTGTTATTGGGCCCAAACTAGTGGCTTTTCATCAGAACCGATGCAGACTCACCCAAAAGGCTCAGCTGCGCTGGCAGGGTCACGGCGCACAACGTACATGCATTTTCATGTGTTTCTGTCAATTTCAGTGTTATTGGGCCCAAACTAGTGGCTTTTCATCAGAACCGATGCAGACTCACCCAAAAGGCTCGGCTGCGCTGGCAGGGTCAGGGCGCACACCGTACATGCATTTTCATGTGTTTCTGTCAGTTTCAGTGTTTTCGGGCCCAAACTAGTGGCTTTTCATCAGAACCGATGCAGACTCACCCAAAAGGCTCAGCTGCGCTGGCTGGGTCAGGGCGCACACCGTACATGCATTTTCATGTGTTTCTGTCAATTTCAGTGTTATTGGGCCCAAACTAGTGGCTTTTCATCAGAACCGATGCAGACTCACCCAAAAGGCTCAGCTGCGCTGGCAGGGTCACGGCGCACAACGTACATGCATTTTCATGTGTTTCTGTCAATTCAAGTGTTATTGGGCCCAAACTAGTGGCTTTTCATCAGAACCGATGCAGACTCACCCAAAAGGCTCAGCTGCGCTGGCTGGGTCAGGGCGCACACCGTACATGCATTTTCATGTGTTTCTGTCAATTTCAGTGTTATTGGGCCCAAACTAGTGGCTTTTCATCAGAACCGATGCAGACTCACCCAAAAGGCTCAGCTGCGCTGGCAGGGTCACGGCGCACAACGTACATGCATTTTCATGTGTTTCTGTCAATTTCAGTGTTATTGGGCCCAAACTAGTGGCTTTTCATCAGAACCGATGCAGACTCACCCAAAAGGCTCGGCTGCGCTGGCAGGGTCAGGGCGCACACCGTACATGCATTTTCATGTGTTTCTGTCAGTTTCAGTGTTTTCGGGCCCAAACTAGTGGCTTTTCATCAGAACCGATGCAGACTCACCCAAAAGGCTCAGCTGCGCTGGCTGGGTCAGGGCGCACACCGTACATGCATTTTCATGTGTTTCTGTCAATTTCAGTGTTATTGGGCCCAAACTAGTGGCTTTTCATCAGAACCGATGCAGACTCACCCAAAAGGCTCAGCTGCGCTGGCAGGGTCACGGCGCACAACGTACATGCATTTTCATGTGTTTCTGTCAATTTCAGTGTTATTGGGCCCAAACTAGTGGCTTTTCATCAGAACCGATGCAGACTCACCCAAAATGCTCGGCTGCGCTGGCAGGGTCAGGGCGCACACCGTACATGCATTTTCATGTGTTTCTGTCAATTTCAGTGTTATTGGGCCCAAACTAGTGGCTTTTCATCAGAATCGATGCAGACTCACCCAAAACGCTGGGCTGCACTGGCAGAGTCCCGGCACGCACCGCACATGCATTTTTCATGTGTTTCTGTCAATTTCAGTGTTTTCGGGCCCAAACTAGTGGCTTTTCATCAGAATCGATGCAAACTCACCCACAACGCTGGGCTGCACTAGCAGAGTCCCGGCAGGCACCGCACATGCATTTTTCATGTGTTTCTGATAATTTCAGTGTTTTCGGGCCCCAACGAGTGGCTTTTCATCAGAATCGATGCAGACTCACCCAAAACGCTGGGCTGCACTGGCAGAGTCCCGGCACGCACCGCACATGCATTTTTCATGTGTTTCGGTCAATTTCAGTGTTTTCGGGCCCAAACTAGTCGCTCTGCATCAGAATCGATGCAGACTCACCCAGAACGCTCGGCTGCACTGGCAGAGTCCCGGCACGCACCGCACATGCATTTTTCATGTGTTTCTGTCAGTTTCAGTGTTTTCGGGCCCAAACTAGTGGCTTTTCATCAGAACCGATGCAGACTCACCCAAAAGGCTCGGCTGCGCTGGCAGGGTCAGGGCGCACACCGTACATGCATTTTCATGTGTTTCTGTCAATTTCAGTGTTATTGGGCCCAAACTAGTGGCTTTTCATCAGAACCGATGCAGACTCACCCCAAAGGCTCGGCTGCACTGGCAGAGTCCCGGCACGCACCGCACATGCATTTTTCATGTGTTTCTGTCAATTTCAGTGTTTTCGGGCCCAAACTAGTGGCTTTTCATCAGAATCGATGCAGACTCACCCAAAACGCTGGGCTGCACTGGCAGAGTCCCGGCACGCACCGCACATGCATTTTTCATGTGTTTCTGTCAATTTCAGTGTTTTCGGGCCCAAACTAGTCGCTCTGCATCAGAATCGATGCAGACTCACCCAAAACGCTGGGCTGCACTGGCAGAGTCCCGGCACGCACCGCACATGCATTTTTCATGTGTTTCTGTCAATTTCAGTGTTTTCGGGCCCAAACTAGTGGCTTTTCATCAGAATCGATGCAGACTCCACCCAAAACGCTGGGCTGCACTGGCAGAGTCCCGGCACGCACCGCACATGCATTTTTCATGTGTTTCTGTCAATTTCAGTGTTTTCGGGCCCAAACTAGTCGCTCTGCATCAGAATCGATGCAGACTCACCCAAAACGCTGGGCTGCACTGGCAGAGTCCCGGCACGCACCGCACATGCATTTTTCATGTGTTTCTGTCAGTTTCAGTGTTTTCGGGCCCAAACTAGTGGCTTTTCATCAGAATCGATGCAGACTCACCCAAAACGCTGGGCTGCACTGGCAGAGTCCCGGGACGCACCGCACATGCATTTTTAATGTGTTTCTGTCAATTTCAGTGTTTTCGGGCCCAAACTAGTGGCTTTTCATCAGAATCGATGCAGACTCCACCCAAAACGCTGGGCTGCACTGGCAGAGTCCCGGCACGCACCGCACATGCATTTTTCATGTGTTTCTGTCAATTTCAGTGTTTTCGGGCCCAAACTAGTGGCTTTTCATCAGAATCGATGCAGACTCACCCAAAACGCTGGGCTGCACTGGCAGAGTCCCGGCACGCACCGCACATGCATTTTTCATGTGTTTCTGTCAATTTCAGTGTTTTCGGGCCCAAACTAGTGGCTTTTCATCAGAATCGATGCAGACTCACCCAAAACGCTGGGCTGCACTGGCAGAGTCCCGGCACGCACCGCACATGCATTTTTCATGTGTTTCTGTCAATTTCAGTGTTTTCGGGCCCAAACTAGTGGCTTTTCATCAGAATCGATGCAGACTCCACCCAAAACGCTGGGCTGCACTGGCAGAGTCCCGGCACGCACCGCACATGCATTTTTCATGTGTTTCTGTCAATTTCAGTGTTTTCGGGCCCAAACTAGTGGCTTTTCATCAGAATCGATGCAAACTCACCCACAACGCTGGGCTGCACTAGCAGAGTCCCGGCAGGCACCGCACATGCATTTTTCATGTGTTTCTGATAATTTCAGTGTTTTCGGGCCCCAACGAGTGGCTTTTCATCAGAATCGATGCAGACTCACCCAAAACGCTGGGCTGCACTGGCAGAGTCCCGGCACGCACCGCACATGCATTTTTCATGTGTTTCGGTCAATTTCAGTGTTTTCGGGCCCAAACTAGTCGCTCTGCATCAGAATCGATGCAGACTCACCCAGAACGCTGGGCTGCACTGGCAGAGTCCCGGCACGCACCGCACATGCATTTTTCATGTGTTTCTGTCAGTTTCAGTGTTTTCGGGCCCAAACTAGTGGCTTTTCATCAGAATCGATGCAGACTCACCCCAAACGCTGGGCTGCACTGGCAGAGTCCCGGCACGCACCGCACATGCATTTTTCATGTGTTTCTGTCAATTTCAGTGTTTTCGGGCCCAAACTAGTGGCTTTTCATCAGAATCGATGCAGACTCACCCAAAACGCTGGGCTGCACTGGCAGAGTCCCGGCAGGCACCGCACATGCATTTTTCATGTGTTTCTGTCAATTTCAGTGTTTTCGGGCCCAAATTAGTGGCTTTTCATCAGAATCGATGCAGACTCACCCAAAACGCTGGGCTGCACTGGCAGAGTCCCGGCACGCACCGCACATGCATTTTTCATGTGTTTCTGTCAATTTCAGTGTTTTCGGGCCCAAACTAGTGGCTCTTCATCAGAATCGATGCAGACTCACCCAAAACGCTGGGCTGCACTGGCAGAGTCCCGGCAAGCACCGCACATGCATTTTTCATGTGTTTCGGTCAATTTCAGTGTTTTCGGGCCCAAATTAGTGGTTTTTCATCAGAATCGATGCAGACTCACCCAAAACGCTGGGCTGCACTGGCAGAGTCCCGGCATGCACCGCACATGCATTTTTCATGTGTTTCTGTCAATTTCAGTGTTGTCGGGCCCAAACTAGTGGCTTTTCATCAGAACCGATGCAGACTCACCCCAAAGGCTCGGCTGCGCTGGAGGGGTCACGGCGCACGCCGTACATGCATTTTCATGTGTTTCTGTCAATTCAAGTGTTATTGGGCCCAAACTAGTGGCTTTTCATCAGAACCGATGCAGACTCACCCAAAAGGCTCAGCTGCGCTGGCTGGGTCAGGGCGCACACCGTACATGCATTTTCATGTGTTTCTGTCAATTTCAGTGTTATTGGGCCCAAACTAGTGGCTTTTCATCAGAACCGATGCAGACTCACCCAAAAGGCTCAGCTGCGCTGGCAGGGTCACGGCGCACAACGTACATGCATTTTCATGTGTTTCTGTCAATTTCAGTGTTATTGGGCCCAAACTAGTGGCTTTTCATCAGAACCGATGCAGACTCACCCAAAAGGCTCGGCTGCGCTGGCAGGGTCAGGGCGCACACCGTACATGCATTTTCATGTGTTTCTGTCAATTTCAGTGTTATTGGGCCCAAACTAGTGGCTTTTCATCAGAATCGATGCAGACTCACCCAAAACGCTGGGCTGCACTGGCAGAGTCCCGGCACGCACCGCACATGCATTTTTCATGTGTTTCTGTCAATTTCAGTGTTTTCGGGCCCAAACTAGTGGCTTTTCATCAGAATCGATGCAAACTCACCCACAACGCTGGGCTGCACTAGCAGAGTCCCGGCAGGCACCGCACATGCATTTTTCATGTGTTTCTGATAATTTCAGTGTTTTCGGGCCCCAACGAGTGGCTTTTCATCAGAATCGATGCAGACTCACCCAGAACGCTGGGCTGCACTGGCAGAGTCCCGGCACGCACCGCACATGCATTTTTCATGTGTTTCTGTCAGTTTCAGTGTTTTCGGGCCCAAACTAGTGGCTTTTCATCAGAACCGATGCAGACTCACCCAAAAGGCTCGGCTGCGCTGGCAGGGTCAGGGCGCACACCGTACATGCATTTTCATGTGTTTCTGTCAATTTCAGTGTTATTGGGCCCAAACTAGTGGCTTTTCATCAGAACCGATGCAGACTCACCCCAAAGGCTCGGCTGCACTGGCAGAGTCCCGGCACGCACCGCACATGCATTTTTCATGTGTTTCTGTCAATTTCAGTGTTTTCGGGCCCAAACTAGTGGCTTTTCATCAGAATCGATGCAGACTCACCCAAAACGCTGGGCTGCACTGGCAGAGTCCCGGCACGCACCGCACATGCATTTTTCATGTGTTTCTGTCAATTTCAGTGTTTTCGGGCCCAAACTAGTCGCTCTGCATCAGAATCGATGCAGACTCACCCAAAACGCTGGGCTGCACTGGCAGAGTCCCGGCACGCACCGCACATGCATTTTTCATGTGTTTCTGTCAATTTCAGTGTTTTCGGGCCCAAACTAGTGGCTTTTCATCAGAATCGATGCAGACTCCACCCAAAACGCTGGGCTGCACTGGCAGAGTCCCGGCACGCACCGCACATGCATTTTTCATGTGTTTCTGTCAATTTCAGTGTTTTCGGGCCCAAACTAGTCGCTCTGCATCAGAATCGATGCAGACTCACCCAAAACGCTGGGCTGCACTGGCAGAGTCCCGGCACGCACCGCACATGCATTTTTCATGTGTTTCTGTCAGTTTCAGTGTTTTCGGGCCCAAACTAGTGGCTTTTCATCAGAATCGATGCAGACTCACCCAAAACGCTGGGCTGCACTGGCAGAGTCCCGGGACGCACCGCACATGCATTTTTCATGTGTTTCTGTCAATTTCAGTGTTTTCGGGCCCAAACTAGTGGCTTTTCATCAGAATCGATGCAGACTCCACCCAAAACGCTGGGCTGCACTGGCAGAGTCCCGGCACGCACCGCACATGCATTTTTCATGTGTTTCTGTCAATTTCAGTGTTTTCGGGCCCAAACTAGTGGCTTTTCATCAGAATCGATGCAGACTCACCCAAAACGCTGGGCTGCACTGGCAGAGTCCCGGCACGCACCGCACATGCATTTTTCATGTGTTTCTGTCAATTTCAGTGTTTTCGGGCCCAAACTAGTGGCTTTTCATCAGAATCGATGCAGACTCACCCAAAACGCTGGGCTGCACTGGCAGAGTCCCGGCACGCACCGCACATGCATTTTTCATGTGTTTCTGTCAATTTCAGTGTTTTCGGGCCCAAACTAGTGGCTTTTCATCAGAATCGATGCAGACTCCACCCAAAACGCTGGGCTGCACTGGCAGAGTCCCGGCACGCACCGCACATGCATTTTTCATGTGTTTCTGTCAATTTCAGTGTTTTCGGGCCCAAACTAGTGGCTTTTCATCAGAATCGATGCAAACTCACCCAAAACGCTGGGCTGCACTAGCAGAGTCCCGGCAGGCACTGCACATGCATTTTTCATGTGTTTCTGTCAATTTCAGTGTTTTCGGGCCCAAATTAGTGGCTTTTCATCAGAATCGATGCAGACTCACCCAAAACGCTGGGCTGCACTGGCAGAATCCCGGCACGCACCGCACATGCATTTTTCATGTGTTTCTGTCAATTTCAGTGTTTTCAGGCCCAAACTAGTCGCTCTGCATCAGAATCGATGCAGACTCACCCAGAACGCTGGGCTGCACTGGCAGAGTCCCGGGACGCACCGCACATGCATTTTTCATGTGTTTCTGTCAATTTCATTGTTATTGGGCCCAAACTAGTGGCTTTTCATCAGAACCGATGCAGACTCACCCCAAAGGCTCGGCTGCGCTGGCGGGGTCACGGCGCACACCGTACATGCATTTTCATGTGTTTCTGTCAATTTCAGTGTTATTGGGCCCAAACTAGTGGCTTTTCATCAGAACCGATGCAGACTCACCCAAAAGGCTCGGCTGCGCTGGCTGGGTCAGGGCGCACACCGCACATGCATTTTCATGTGTTTCTGTCAATTTCAGTGTTATTGGGCCCAAACTAGTGGCTTTTCATCAGAACCGATGCAGACTCACCCTAAAGCCTCGGCTGCGCTGGCAGGGTCACGGCGCACACCGCACATGCATTTTTCATGTGTTTCTGTCAATTTCAGTGTTTTCGGGCCCAAACTAGTGGCTCTTCATCAGAACCGATGCAGACTCACCCCAAAGGCTCGGCTGCGCTGGAGGGGTCACGGCGCACGCCGTACATGCATTTTCATGTGTTTCTGTCAATTCAAGTGTTATTGGGCCCAAACTAGTGGCTTTTCATCAGAACCGATGCAGACTCACCCAAAAGGCTCGGCTGCGCTGGCTGGTTCAGGGCGCACACCGTACATGCATTTTCATGTTTTTTTGTCAATTTCAGTGTTATTGGGCCCAAACTAGTGGCTTTTCATCAGAACCGATGCAGACTCACCCAAAAGGCTCAGCTGCGCTGGCAGGGTCACGGCGCACACCGTACATGCATTTTCATGTGTTTCTGTCAATTTCAGTGTTATTGGGCCCAAACTAATGGCTTTTCATCAGAACCGATGCAGACTCACCCAAAAGGCTCGGCTGCGCTGGCAGGGTTAGGGCACGCACCGCACATGCATTTTTCATGTGTTTCTGTCAATTTCCATGTTTTCGGGCCCAAACTAGTGGCTTTTCATCAGAATCCGATGCAGACTCACCCAAAACGCTGGGCTGCACTGGCAGAGTCCCGGCACGCACCGCACATGCATTTTTCATGTGTTTCGGTCAATTTCAGTGTTTTCGGGCCCAAACTAGTGGCTTTTCATCAGAATCGATGCAGACTCACCCAAAACGCTGGGCTGCACTGGCAGAGTCCCGGCACGCACCGCACATGCATTTTTCATGTGTTTCTGTCAATTTCAGTGTTTTCGGGCCCAAACTAGTGGCTTTTCATCAGAATCGATGCAGACTCACCCAAAACGCTGGGCTGCACTGGCAGAGTCCCGGCACGCACCGCACATGCATTTTTCATGTGTTTCTGTCAATTTCAGTGTTTTCGGGCCCAAACTAGTGGCTTTTCATCAGAATCGATGCAGACTCACCCAAAACGCTGGGCTGCACTGGCAGAGTCCCGGCACGCACCGCACATGCATTTTTCATGTGTTTCTGTCAATTTCAGTGTTTTCGGGCCCAAACTAGTGGCTTTTCATCAGAACCGATGCAGACTCACCCCAAAGGCTCGGCTGCGCTGGAGGGGTCACGGCGCACGCCGTACATGCATTTTCATGTGTTTCTGTCAATTCAAGTGTTATTGGGCCCAAACTAGTGGCTTTTCATCAGAACCGATGCAGACTCACCCAAAAGGCTCAGCTGCGCTGGCTGGGTCAGGGCGCACACCGTACATGCATTTTTCATGTGTTTCTGTCAATTTCAGTGTTATTGGGCCCAAACTAGTCGCTTTTCATCAGAACCGATGCAGACTCACCCAAAAGGCTCAGCTGCGCTGGCAGGGTCACGGCGCACACCGTACATGCATTTTCATGTGTTTCTGTCAATTTCAGTGTTATTGGGCCCAAACTAATGGCTTTTCATCAGAACCGATGCAGACTCACCCAAAAGGCTCGGCTGCGCTGGAGGGGTCACGGCGCACGCCGTACATGCATTTTCATGTGTTTCTGTCAATTCAAGTGTTATTGGGCCCAAACTAGTGGCTTTTCATCAGAACCGATGCAGACTCACCCAAAAGGCTCAGCTGCGCTGGCTGGGTCAGGGCGCACACCGTACATGCATTTTCATGTGTTTCTGTCAATTTCAGTGTTATTGGGCCCAAACTAGTCGCTTTTCATCAGAACCGATGCAGACTCACCCAAAAGGCTCAGCTGCGCTGGCAGGGTCACGGCGCACACCGTCCATGCATTTTCATGTGTTTCTGTCAATTTCAGTGTTATTGGGCCCAAACTAATGGCTTTTCATCAGAACCGATGCAGACTCACCCAAAAGGCTCGGCTGTGCTGGCAGGGTTAGGGCACGCACCGCACATGCATTTTTCATGTGTTTCTGTCAATTTCCATGTTTTCGGGCCCAAACTAGTGGCTTTTCATCAGAATCGATGCAGACTCACCCAAAACGCTGGGCTGCACTGGCAGAGTCCCGGCAGGCACCGCACATGCATTTTTCATGTGTTTCTGTCAATTTCAGTGTTTTCGGGCCCAAACTAGTGGCTTTTCATCAGAATCGATGCAGACTCACCCAAAACGCTGGGCTGCACTGGCAGAGTCCCGGCACGCACCGCACATGCATTTTTCATGTTTTTCTGTCAATTTCAGTGTTTTTGGGCCCAAACTAGTGGCTTTTCATCAGAATCGATGCAGACTCACCCAAAACGCTGGGCTGCACTGGCAGAGTCCCGGCACGCACCGCACATGCATTTTTCATGTGTTTCTGTCAATTTCAGTGTTTTCGGGCCCAAACTAGTGGCTTTTCATCAGAACCGATGCAGACTCACCCCAAAGGCTCGGCTGCGCTGGAGGGGTCACGGCTTACGCCGTACATGCATTTTCATGTGTTTCTGTCAATTCAAGTGTTATTGGGCCCAAACTAGTGGCTTTTCATCAGAACCGATGCAGACTCACCCAAAAGGCTCGGCTGCGCTGGCTGGGTCAGGGCGCACACCGTACATGCATTTTCATGTGTTTCTGTCAATTTCAGTGTTATTGGGCCCAAACTAGTGGCTTTTCATCAGAACCGATGCAGACTCACCCAAAAGGCTCAGCTGCGCTGGCAGGGTCACGGCGCACACCGTACATGCATTTTCATGTGTTTCTGTCAATTTCAGTGTTATTGGGCCCAAACTAATGGCTTTTCATCAGAACCGATGCAGACTCACCCAAAAGGCTCGGCTGCGCTGGCAGGGTTAGGGCACGCACCGCACATGCATTTTTCATGTGTTTCTGTCAATTTCAGTGTTTTCGGGCCCAAACTAGTGGCTTTTCATCAGAATCGATGCAGACTCACCCAAAACGCTGGGCTGCACTGGCAGAGTCCCGGCACGCACCGCACATGCATTTTTCATGTGTTTCTGTCAATTTCAGTGTTTTCGGGCCCAAACTAGTGGCTTTTCATCAGAATCGATGCAGACTCACCCAAAACGCTGGGCTGCACTGGCAGAGTCCCGGCACGCACCGCACATGCATTTTTCATGTGTTTCTGTCAGTTTCAGTGTTTTCGGGCCCAAACTAGTGGCTTTTCATCAGAACCGATGCAGACTCACCCCAAAGGCTCGGCTGCGCTGGCGGGGTCACGGCGCACACCGTACATGCATTTTCATGTGTTTCTGTCAATTTCAGTGTTATTGGGCCCAAACTAGTGGCTTTTCATCAGAACCGATGCAGACTCACCCAAAACGCTGGGCTGCACTAGCAGAGTCCCGGCGCGCACTGCACATGCATTTTTCATGTGTTTCTGTCAATTTCAGTGTTTTCGGGCCCAAACTAGTCGCTCTGCATCAGAATCGATGCAGACTCACCCAAAACGCTGGGCTGCACTGGCAGAGTCCCGGCACGCACCGCACATGCATTTTTCATGTGTTTCTGTCAATTTCAGTGTTTTCGGGCCCAAACTAGTGGCTTTTCATCAGAATCGATGGAGACTCACCCAAAACGCTGGGCTGCACTGGCAGAGTCCCGGCACGCACCGCACATGCATTTTTCATGTGTTTCTGTCAGTTTCAGTGTTTTCGGGCCCAAACTAGTGGCTTTTCATCAGAACCGATGCAGACTCACCCAAAAGGCTCGGCTGCGCTGGCAGGGTCAGGGCGCACACCGTACATGCATTTTCATGTGTTTCTGTCAATTTCAGTGTTATTGGGCCCAAACTAGT
Source organism: Thunnus thynnus (assembly GCF_963924715.1). Classification (NCBI taxonomy): domain Eukaryota; kingdom Metazoa; phylum Chordata; class Actinopteri; order Scombriformes; family Scombridae; genus Thunnus; species Thunnus thynnus. The sequence continues at coordinate 74,219 of NW_027095941.1, read as the reverse complement.
GGCTTTTCATCAGAACCGATGCAGACTCACCCCAAAGGCTCGGCTGCGCTGGCGGGGTCACGGTGCACACCGTACATGCATTTTCATGTGTTTCTGTCAATTTCAGTGTTATTGGGCCCAAACTAGTCGCTTTTCATCAGAACCGATGCAGACTCACCCAAAACGCAGGGTCACGGCGCACACCGTACATGCATTTTCATGTGTTTCTGTCAATTTCAGTGTTATTGGGCCCAAACTAATGGCTTTTCATCAGAATCGATGCAGACTCACCCAAAACGCTGGGCTGCACTGGCAGAGTCCCGGCAGGCACCGCACATGCATTTTTCATGTGTTTCTGTCAATTTCAGTGTTTTCGGGCCCAAACTAGTGGCTTTTCATCAGAATCGATGCAGACTCACCCAAAACGCTGGGCTGCACTGGCAGGGTCCCGGCACGCACCGCACATGCATTTTTCATGTGTTTCTGTCAATTTCAGTGTTTTTGGGCCCAAACTAGTGACTTTTCATCAGAATCGATGCAGACTCACCCAAAACGCTGGGCTGCACTGGCAGAGTCCCGGCACACACCGCACATGCATTTTTCATGTGTTTCTGTCAATTTCAGTGTTTTCGGGCCCAAACTAGTGGCTTTTCATCAGAACCGATGCAGACTCACCCCAAAGGCTCGGCTGCGCTGGAGGGGTCACGGCGCACGCCGTACATGCATTTTCATGTGTTTCTGTCAATTCAAGTGTTATTGGGCCCAAACTAGTGGCTTTTCATCAGAACCGATGCAGACTCACCCAAAAGTCTCGGCTGCGCTGGCTGGGTCAGGGCGCACACCGTACATGCATTTTCATGTGTTTCTGTCAATTTCAGTGTTATTGGGCCCAAACTAGTGGCTTTTCATCAGAACCGATGCAGACTCACCCAAAAGGCTCAGCTGCGCTGGCAGGGTCACGGCGCACACCGTACATGCATTTTCATGTGTTTCTGTCAATTTCAGTGTTATTGGGCCCAAACTAATGGCTTTTCATCAGAACCGATGCAGACTCACCCAAAAGGCTCGGCTGCGCTGGCAGGTTAGGGCACGCACTGCACATGCATTTTTCATGTGTTTCTGTCAATTTCAGTGTTTTCGGGCCCAAACTAGTGGCTTTTCATCAGAATCGATGCAGACTCACCCAAAACGCTGGGCTGCACTGGCAGAGTCCCGGCACGCACCGCACATGCATTTTTCATGTGTTTCTGTCAATTTCAGTGTTTTCGGGCCCAAACTAGTGGCTTTTCATCAGAATCGATGCAGACTCACCCAAAACGCTGGGCTGCACTGGCAGAGTCCCGGCACGCACCGCACATGCATTTTTCATGTGTTTCTGTCAATTTCAGTGTTTTCGGGCCCAAACTAGTGGCTTTTCATCAGAATCGATGCAGACTCACCCAAAACGCGGGGCTGCACTGGCAGAGTCCCGGCACGCACCGCACATGCATTTTTCATGTGTTTCTGTCAATTTCAGTGTTTTCGGGCCCAAACTAGTGGCTTTTCATCAGAATCGATGCAGACTCACCCAAAACGCTGGGCTGCACTGGCAGAGTCCCGGCACGCACCGCACATGCATTTTTCATGTGTTTCTGTCAATTTCAGTGTTTTCGGGCCCAAACTAGTGGCTTTTCATCAGAATCGATGCAGACTCACCCAAAACGCTGGGCTGCACTGGCAGAGTCCCGGCACGCACCGCACATGCATTTTTCATGTGTTTCTTTAAGTTTCAGTGTTTTCGGGCCCAAACTAATGGCTTTTCATCAGAACCGATGCAGACTCACCCAAAAGGCTCGGCTGCACTGGCAGGGTCAGGGCGCACACCGGACATGCATTTTCATGTGTTTCTGTCAATTTCAGTGTTATTGGGCCCAAACTAGTGGCTTTTCATCAGAACCGATGCAGACTCACCCCAAAGGCTCGGCTGCGCTGGCGGGGTCACGGCGCACACCGTACATGCATTTTCATGTGTTTCTGTCAATTTCAGTGTTATTGGGCCCAAACTAGTGGATTTTCATCAGAACCGATGCAGACTCACCCAAAAGGCTCGGCTGCGCTGGCTGGGTCAGGGCGCACACCGTACATGCATTTTCATGTGTTTCTGTCAATTTCAGTGTTATTGGGCCTAAACTAGTCGCTTTTCATCAGAACCGATGCAGACTCACCCAAAAGGCTCGGCTGCGCTGGCAGGGTCACGGCGCACACCGTACATGCATTTTCATGTGTTTCTGTCAATTTCAGTGTTATTGGGCCCAAACTAGTGGCTTTTCATCAGAACCGATGCAGACTCACCCAAAAGGCTCGGCTGCGCTGGCAGGGTCATGGCGCACACCGTACATGCATTTTCCTGTGTTTCTGTCAATTTCAGTGTTATTGGGCCCAAACTAGTCGCTTTTCATCAGAACCGATGCAGACTCACCCAAAACGCTGGGCTGCACTGGCAGAGTCCCGGCACTCACCGCAGATGCATTTTTCATGTGTTTCTGTCAATTTCAGTGTTTTCGGTCCCAAACTAGTGGCTTTTCATCAGAACCGATGCAGACTCACCCTAAAGGCTCGGCTGCGCTGGCAGGGTCACGGCGCACTCCGTACATGCATTTTCATGTGTTTCTGTCAATTTCAGTGTTATTGGGCCCAAACTAGTGGCTTTTCATCAGAACCGATGCAGACTCACCCTAAAGGCTCGGCTGCGCTGGCAGGGTCACGGCGCACGCCGTACATGCATTTTCATGTTTTTCTGTCAATTTCAGTGTTATTGGGCCCAAACTAGTGGCTTTTCATCAGAACCGATGCAGACTCACCCCAAAGGCTCGGCTGCGCTGGCGGGGTCACGGCGCACGCCGTACATGCATTTTCATGTGTTTCTGTCAATTTCAGTGTTATTGGGCCCAAACTAGTGGCTTTTCATCAGAACCGATGCAGACTCACCCCAAAGGCTCGGCTGCGCTGGCGGGTTCACGGCGCACACCGTACATGCATTTTCATGTGTTTCTGTCAATTTCAGTGTTATTGGGCCCAAACTAGTGGCTTTTCATCAGAACCGATGCAGACTCACCCCAAAGGCTCGGCTGCGCTGGCTGGGTCAGGGCGCACACTGTACATGCATTTTCATGTGTTTCTGTCAATTTCAGTGTTATTGGGCCCAAACTAGTCGCTTTTCATCAGAACCGATGCAGACTCACCCTTAAGCCTCGGCTGCGCTGGCAGGGTCACGGCGCACACCGTTACATGCATTTTCATGTTTTTCTGTCAATTTCAGTGTTATTGGGCCTAAACTAGTGGCTTTTCATCAGAACCGATGCAGACTCACCCAAAAGGCTCAGCTGCGCTGGCAGGGTCACGGCGCACACCGTACATGCATTTTCATGTGTTCCTGTCAATTTCAGTGTTATTGGGCCCAAACTAGTGGCTTTTCATCAGAACCGATGCAGACTCACCCAAAAAGCTCGGCTGCGCTGGCAGTGTCACGGCGCACACCGTACATGCATTTTCATGTGTTTCTGTCAATTTCAGTGTTATTGGGCCCAAACTAGTGGCTTTTCATCAGAACCGATGCAGACTCACCCCAAAGGCTCGGCTGCGCTGGCGGGGTCACGGCACACGCCGTACATGCATTTTCATGTGTTTCTGTCAATTTCAGTGTTATTGGGCCCAAACTAGTGGCTTTTCATCAGAACCGATGCAGACTCACCCAAAAGGCTCGGCTGCGCTGGCAGGGTCACGGCGCACGCCGTACATGCATTTTCATGTGTTTCTGTCAATTTCAGTGTTATTGGGCCCAAACTAGTGGCTTTTCATCAGAACCGATGCAGACTCACCCAAAAGGCTCGGCTGCGCTGGCAGGGTCACGGCGCACGCCGTACATGCATTTTCATGTGTTTCTGTCAATTTCAGTGTTATTGGGCCCCAACTAGTGGCTTTTCATCAGAACCGATGCAGACTCACCCTAAAGGCTCGGCTGCGCTGGCAGGGTCACGGCGCACGCCGTACATGCATTTTCATGTGTTTCTGTCAATTTCAGTGTTTTCGGGCCCAAACTAGTGGCTTTTCATCAGAACCGATGCAGACTCACCCAAAACGCTGGGCTGCACTGGCAGAGTCCCGGCACGCGCCGCACATGCATTTATCATGTGTTTCTGTCAATTTCAGTGTTTTCGGGCCCAAACTAGTGGCTTTTCATCAGAATCGATGCAGACTTACCCAAAACGCTGGGCTGCACTGGCAGAGTCCCGGCACGCACCGCACATGCATTTTTCATGTGTTTCTGTCAATTTCAGTGTCCCAAACTAGTGGCTTTTCATCAGAACCGATGCAGACTCACCGTTAAGCCTCGGCTGCGCTGGCAGGGTCACGGCGCACACCGTTACATGCATTTTCATGTGTTTCTGTCAATTTCAGTGTTATTGGGCCCAAACTAGTCGCTCTTCATCAGAACTGATGCAGACTCACCCAAAAGGCTCGGCTGCGCTGGCAGGGTCACGGCGCACACCGTACATGCATTTTCATGTGTTTCTGTCAATTTCAGTGTTATTGGGCCCAAACTAGTCGCTTTTCATCAGAACCGATGCAGACTCACCCCAAAGGCTCGGCTGCGCTGGTAGGGTCAGGGCGCACACCGTACATGCATTTTCATGTGTTTCTGTCAATTTCAGTGTTATTGGGCCCAAACTAGTCACTTTTCATCAGAACCGATGCAGACTCACCCTAAAGCCTCGGCTGCGCTGGCAGGGTCACGGCGCACACCGTTACATGCATTTTCATGTTATTCTGTCAATTTCAGTGTTATTGGGCCTAAAGTAGTCGCTTTTCATCAGAACTGATGCAGACTCACCCAAAAGGCTCGGCTGCGCTGGCAGGGTCACGGCGCACACCGTATATGCATTTTCCTGTGTTTCTGTCAATTTCAGTGTTATTGGGCCCAAACTAGTGGCTTTTCATCAGAACCGATGCAGACTCACCCAAAAGGCTCGGCTACGCTGGCAGGGTCACGGCGCACACCGTACATGCATTTTCCTGTGTTTCTGTCAATTTCAGTGTTATTGGGCCCCAACTAGTGGCTTTTCATCAGAATCGATGCAGACTCACCCAAAACGCTGGGCTGCACTGGCAGAGTCCCGGCACGCACCGCACATGCATTTTTCATGTGTTTCTGTCAATTTCAGTGTTTTCGGTCCCAAACTAGTGGCTTTTCATCAGAACCGATGCAGACTCACCCAAAAGGCTCGGCTGCGCTGGCAGGGTCACGGCGCACTCCGGACATGCATTTTCATGTGTTTCTGTCAATTTCAGTGTTATTGGGCCCAAACTAGTGGCTTTTCATCAGAACCGATGCAGACTCACCCAAAAGGCTCAGCTGCGCTGGCGCGGTTACGGCGCACGCCGTATATGCATTTTCATGTGTTTCTGTCAATTTCAGTGTTATTGGGCCCAAACTAGTGGCTTTTCATCAGAACCGATGCAGACTCACCCCAAAGGCTCGGCTGCGCTGGCGGGTTCACGGCGCACACCGTACATGCATTTTCATGTGTTTCTGTCAATTTCAGTGTTATTGGGCCCAAACTAGTGGCTTTTCATCAGAACCGATGCAGACTCACCCCAAAGGCTCGGCTGCGCTGGCTGGGTCAGGGCGCACACCGTACATGCATTTTCATGTGTTTCTGTCAATTTCATTGTTATTGGGCCTAAACTAGTCGCTTTTCATCAGAACCGATGCAGACTCACCCTTAAGCCTCGGCTGCGCTGGCAGGGTCACGGCGCCCACGTTACATGCATTTTCATGTTTTTCTGTCAATTTCAGTGTTATTGGGCCTAAACTAGTGGCTTTTCATCAGAACCGATGCAGACTCACCCAAAAGGCTCAGCTGCGCTGGCAGGGTCACGGCGCACACCGTACACGCATTTTCATGTGTTCCTGTCAATTTCAGTGTTATTGGGCCCAAACTAGTGGCTTTTCATCAGAACCGATGCAGACTCACCCAAAAGGCTCGGCTGCGCTGGCAGGGTCACGGCGCACGCCGTACATGCATTTTCATGTGTTTCTGTCAATTTCAGTGTTATTGGGCCCAAAGTAGTGGCTTTTCATCAGAACCGATGCAGACTCACCCAAAAGGCTCGGCTGCGCTGGCAGGGTCACGGCGCACGCCGTACATGCATTTTCATGTGTTTCTGTCAATTTCAGTGTTATTGGGCCCAAACTAGTGGCTTTTCATCAGAACCGATGCAGACTCACCCTAAAGGCTCGGCTGCGCTGGCAGGGTCACGGCGCACGCCGTACATGCATTTTCATGTGTTTCTGTCAATTTCAGTGTTATTGGGCCCAAACTAGTGGCTTTTCATCAGAACAGATGCAGACTCACCCAAAAGGCTCGGCTGCGCTGGCAGTGTCACGGCGCACACCGTACATGCATTTTCATGTGTTTCTGTCAATTTCAGTGTTATTGGGCCCAAACTAGTGGCTTTTCATCAGAACTGATGCAGACTCACCCCAAAGGCTCAGCTGCGCTGGCGGGGTCACGGCACACGCCGTACATGCATCTTCATGTGTTTCTCTTAATTTCCGTGTTATTGGGCCCAAACTAGTGGCTTTTCATCAGAACCGATGCAGACTCACCCAAAAGGCTCAGCTGCGCTGGAAGGGTCACGGCGCACACCGTACATGCATTTTCCTGTGTTTCTGTCAATTTCAGTGTTTTCGGGCCCAAACTAGTCGCTTTTCATCAGAACCGATGCAGACTCACCCAAAAAGCTGGGCTGCACTGGCAGAGTCACGGCACGCGCCGCACATGCATTTTTCATGTGTTTCTGTCAATTTCAGTGTTTTCGGGCCCAAACTAGTGGCTTTTCATCAGAATCGATGCAGACTCACCCAAAACGCTGGGCTGCACTGGCAGAGTCCCGGCACGCACCGCACATGCATTTATCATGTGTTTCTGTCAATTTCAGTGTTTTCGGTCCCAAACTAGTGGCTTTTCATCAGAATCGATGCAGACTCACCCAAAAGGCTCGGCTGCGCTGGCAGGGTCACGGCGCACTCCGTACATGCATTTTTCATGTGTTTCTGTCAATTTCAGTGTTATTGGGCCCAAACTAGTGGCTTTTCATCAGAACCGATGCAGACTCACCCTAAAGGCTCGGCTGCGCTGGCAGTGTCACGGCGCACGCCGTACCTGCATTTTCATGTGTTTCTGTCAATTTCAGTGTTATTGGGCCCAAACTAGTGGCTTTTCATCAGAACCGATGCAGACTCACCCAAAAGGCTCAGCTGCGCTGGCAGGGTCACGGCGCACGCCGTACATGCATTTTCATGTGTTTCTGTCAATTTCAGTGTTATTGGGCCCAAACTAGTGGCTTTTCATCAGAACCGATGCAGACTCACCCAAAAGGCTCGGCTGCGCTGGCAGGGTCACGGCGCACGCCGTACATGCATTTTCATGTGTTTCTGTCAATTTCAGTGTTATTGGGCCCAAACTAGTGGCTTTTCATCAGAACCGATGCAGACTCACCCAAAAGGCTCGGCTGCGCTGGCAGGGTCACGGCGCACGCCGTACATGCATTTTCATGTGTTTCTGTCAATTTCAGTGTTATTGGGCCCCAACTAGTGGCTTTTCATCAGAACCGATGCAGACTCACCCTAAAGGCTCGGCTGCGCTGGCAGGGTCACGGCGCACGCCGTACATGCATTTTCATGTGTTTCTGTCAATTTCAGTGTTTTCGGGCCCAAACTAGTGGCTTTTCATCAGAACCGATGCAGACTCACCCAAAACGCTGGGCTGCACTGGCAGAGTCCCGGCACGCGCCGCACATGCATTTATCATGTGTTTCTGTCAATTTCAGTGTTTTCGGGCCCAAACTAGTGGCTTTTCATCAGAATCGATGCAGACTTACCCAAAACGCTGGGCTGCACTGGCAGAGTCCCGGCACGCACCGCACATGCATTTTTCATGTGTTTCTGTCAATTTCAGTGTCCCAAACTAGTGGCTTTTCATCAGAACCGATGCAGACTCACCGTTAAGCCTCGGCTGCGCTGGCAGGGTCACGGCGCACACCGTTACATGCATTTTCATGTGTTTCTGTCAATTTCAGTGTTATTGGGCCCAAACTAGTCGCTCTTCATCAGAACTGATGCAGACTCACCCAAAAGGCTCGGCTGCGCTGGCAGGGTCACGGCGCACACCGTACATGCATTTTCATGTGTTTCTGTCAATTTCAGTGTTATTGGGCCCAAACTAGTCGCTTTTCATCAGAACCGATGCAGACTCACCCCAAAGGCTCGGCTGCGCTGGTAGGGTCAGGGCGCACACCGTACATGCATTTTCATGTGTTTCTGTCAATTTCAGTGTTATTGGGCCCAAACTAGTCACTTTTCATCAGAACCGATGCAGACTCACCCTAAAGCCTCGGCTGCGCTGGCAGGGTCACGGCGCACACCGTTACATGCATTTTCATGTTATTCTGTCAATTTCAGTGTTATTGGGCCTAAAGTAGTCGCTTTTCATCAGAACTGATGCAGACTCACCCAAAAGGCTCGGCTGCGCTGGCAGGGTCACGGCGCACACCGTATATGCATTTTCCTGTGTTTCTGTCAATTTCAGTGTTATTGGGCCCAAACTAGTGGCTTTTCATCAGAACCGATGCAGACTCACCCAAAAGGCTCGGCTACGCTGGCAGGGTCACGGCGCACACCGTACATGCATTTTCCTGTGTTTCTGTCAATTTCAGTGTTATTGGGCCCCAACTAGTGGCTTTTCATCAGAATCGATGCAGACTCACCCAAAACGCTGGGCTGCACTGGCAGAGTCCCGGCACGCACCGCACATGCATTTTTCATGTGTTTCTGTCAATTTCAGTGTTTTCGGTCCCAAACTAGTGGCTTTTCATCAGAACCGATGCAGACTCACCCAAAAGGCTCGGCTGCGCTGGCAGGGTCACGGCGCACTCCGGACATGCATTTTCATGTGTTTCTGTCAATTTCAGTGTTATTGGGCCCAAACTAGTGGCTTTTCATCAGAACCGATGCAGACTCACCCAAAAGGCTCAGCTGCGCTGGCGCGGTTACGGCGCACGCCGTATATGCATTTTCATGTGTTTCTGTCAATTTCAGTGTTATTGGGCCCAAACTAGTGGCTTTTCATCAGAACCGATGCAGACTCACCCCAAAGGCTCGGCTGCGCTGGCGGGTTCACGGCGCACACCGTACATGCATTTTCATGTGTTTCTGTCAATTTCAGTGTTATTGGGCCCAAACTAGTGGCTTTTCATCAGAACCGATGCAGACTCACCCCAAAGGCTCGGCTGCGCTGGCTGGGTCAGGGCGCACACCGTACATGCATTTTCATGTGTTTCTGTCAATTTCATTGTTATTGGGCCTAAACTAGTCGCTTTTCATCAGAACCGATGCAGACTCACCCTTAAGCCTCGGCTGCGCTGGCAGGGTCACGGCGCCCACGTTACATGCATTTTCATGTTTTTCTGTCAATTTCAGTGTTATTGGGCCTAAACTAGTGGCTTTTCATCAGAACCGATGCAGACTCACCCAAAAGGCTCAGCTGCGCTGGCAGGGTCACGGCGCACACCGTACACGCATTTTCATGTGTTCCTGTCAATTTCAGTGTTATTGGGCCCAAACTAGTGGCTTTTCATCAGAACCGATGCAGACTCACCCAAAAGGCTCGGCTGCGCTGGCAGGGTCACGGCGCACGCCGTACATGCATTTTCATGTGTTTCTGTCAATTTCAGTGTTATTGGGCCCAAAGTAGTGGCTTTTCATCAGAACCGATGCAGACTCACCCAAAAGGCTCGGCTGCGCTGGCAGGGTCACGGCGCACGCCGTACATGCATTTTCATGTGTTTCTGTCAATTTCAGTGTTATTGGGCCCAAACTAGTGGCTTTTCATCAGAACCGATGCAGACTCACCCTAAAGGCTCGGCTGCGCTGGCAGGGTCACGGCGCACGCCGTACATGCATTTTCATGTGTTTCTGTCAATTTCAGTGTTATTGGGCCCAAACTAGTGGCTTTTCATCAGAACCGATGCAGACTCACCCAAAAGGCTCGGCTGCGCTGGCAGTGTCACGGCGCACACCGTACATGCATTTTCATGTGTTTCTGTCAATTTCAGTGTTATTGGGCCCAAACTAGTGGCTTTTCATCAGAACTGATGCAGACTCACCCCAAAGGCTCAGCTGCGCTGGCGGGGTCACGGCACACGCCGTACATGCATCTTCATGTGTTTCTCTTAATTTCCGTGTTATTGGGCCCAAACTAGTGGCTTTTCATCAGAACCGATGCAGACTCACCCAAAAGGCTCAGCTGCGCTGGAAGGGTCACGGCGCACACCGTACATGCATTTTCCTGTGTTTCTGTCAATTTCAGTGTTTTCGGGCCCAAACTAGTCGCTTTTCATCAGAACCGATGCAGACTCACCCAAAAAGCTGGGCTGCACTGGCAGAGTCACGGCACGCGCCGCACATGCATTTTTCATGTGTTTCTGTCAATTTCAGTGTTTTCGGTCCCAAACTAGTGGCTTTTCATCAGAATCGATGCAGACTCACCCAAAAGGCTCGGCTGCGCTGGCAGGGTCACGGCGCACTCCGTACATGCATTTTTCATGTGTTTCTGTCAATTTCAGTGTTATTGGGCCCAAACTAGTGGCTTTTCATCAGAACCGATGCAGACTCACCCTAAAGGCTCGGCTGCGCTGGCAGTGTCACGGCGCACGCCGTACCTGCATTTTCATGTGTTTCTGTCAATTTCAGTGTTATTGGGCCCAAACTAGTGGCTTTTCATCAGAACCGATGCAGACTCACCCAAAAGGCTCAGCTGCGCTGGCAGGGTCACGGCGCACGCCGTACATGCATTTTCATGTGTTTCTGTCAATTTCAGTGTTATTGGGCCCAAACTAGTGGCTTTTCATCAGAACCGATGCAGACTCACCCAAAAGGCTCGGCTGCGCTGGCGGGGTCACGGCGCATGCCGTACATGCATTTTCATGTGTTTCTGTCAATTTCAGTGTTATTGGGCCCAAACTAGTGGCTTTTCATGAGAACCGATGCAGACTCACCCAAAAGGCTCGGCTGCGCTGGCGGGGTCACGGCGCACGCCGTACATGCATTTTCATGTGTTTCTGTCAATTTCAGTGTTATTGGGCCCAAACTAGTGGCTTTTCATCAGAACCGATGCAGACTCACCCAAAAGGCTCTGCTGCGCTGGCGGGGTCACGGCGCACGCCGTACATGCATTTTCATGTGTTTCTGTCAATTTCAGTGTTATTGGGCCCAAACTAGTCGCTCTTCATCAGAACTGATGCAGACTCACCCAAAAGGCTCGGCTGCGCTGGCAGGGTCACGGCGCACGCCGTACATGCATTTTCATGTGTTTCTGTCAATTTCAGTGTTATTGGGCCCAAACTAGTGGCTTTTCATCAGAACCGATGCAGACTCACCCAAAAGGCTCGGCTGCGCTGGCAGGGTCACGGCGCACGCCGTACATGCATTTTCATGTGTTTCTGTCAATTTCAGTGTTATTGGGCCCCAACTAGTGGCTTTTCATTAGAACCGATGCAGACTCACCCTAAAGGCTCGGCTGCGCTGGCAGGGTCACGGCGCACGCCGTACATGCATTTTCATGTGTTTCTGTCAATTTCAGTGTTTTCGGGCCCAAACTAGTGGCTTTTCATCAGAACCGATGCAGACTCACCCAAAACGCTGGGCTGCACTGGCAGAGTCCCGGCACGCGCCGCACATGCATTTATCATGTGTTTCTGTCAATTTCAGTGTTTTCGGGCCCAAACTAGTGGCTTTTCATCAGAATCGATGCAGACTTACCCAAAACGCTGGGCTGCACTGGCAGAGTCCCGGCACGCACCGCACATGCATTTTTCATGTGTTTCTGTCAATTTCAGTGTTTTCGGTCCCAAACTAGTGGCTTTTCATCAGAACCGATGCAGACTCACCGTTAAGCCTCGGCTGCGCTGGCAGGGTCACGGCGCACACCGTTACATGCATTTTCATGTGTTTCTGTCAATTTCAGTGTTATTGGGCCCAAACTAGTCGCTCTTCATCAGAACTGATGCAGACTCACCCAAAAGGCTCGGCTGCGCTGGCAGGGTCACGGCGCACACTGTACATGCATTTTCATGTGTTTCTGTCAATTTCAGTGTTATTGGGCCTAAACTAGTGGCTTTTCATCACAACCGATGCAGACTCACCCAAAAGGCTCGGCTGCGCTGGCAGGGTCACGGCGCACACCGTACATGCATTTTCATGTGTTTCTGTCAATTTCAGTGTTATTGGGCCCAAACTAGTCGCTTTTCATCAGAACCGATGCAGACTCACCCCAAAGGCTCGGCTGCGCTGGTAGGGTCAGGGCGCACACCGTACATGCATTTTCATGTGTTTCTGTCAATTTCAGTGTTATTGGGCCCAAACTAGTCGCTTTTCATCAGAACCGATGCAGACTCACCCTAAAGCCTCGGCTGCGCTGGCAGGGTCAGGGCGCACACCGTTACATGCATTTTCATGTTTTTCTGTCAATTTCAGTGTTATTGGGCCTAAAGTAGTCGCTTTTCATCAGAACTGATGCAGACTCACCCAAAAGGCTCGGCTGCGCTGGCAGGGTCACGGCGCACACCGTACATGCATTTTCCTGTGTTTCTGTCAATTTCAGTGTTATTGGGCCCAAACTAGTGGCTTTTCATCAGAACCGATGCAGACTCACCCAAAAGGCTCGGCTACGCTGGCAGGGTCACGGCGCACACCGTACATGCATTTTCCTGTGTTTCTGTCAATTTCAGTGTTATTGGGCCCCAACTAGTGGCTTTTCATCAGAATCGATGCAGACTCACCCAAAACGCTGGGCTGCACTGGCAGAGTCCCGGCACGCACCGCACATGCATTTTTCATGTGTTTCTGTCAATTTCAGTGTTTTCGGTCCCAAACTAGTGGCTTTTCATCAGAACCGATGCAGACTCACCCAAAAGGCTCGGCTGCGCTGGCAGGGTCACGGCGCACTCCGGACATGCATTTTCATGTGTTTCTGTCAATTTCAGTGTTATTGGGCCCAAACTAGTGGCTTTTCATCAGAACCGATGCAGACTCACCCAAAAGGCTCAGCTGCGCTGGCGCGGTTACGGCGCACGCCGTACATGCATTTTCATGTGTTTCTGTCAATTTCAGTGTTATTGGGCCCAAACTAGTGGCTTTTCATCAGAACCGATGCAGACTCACCCCAAAGGCTCGGCTGCGCTGGCGGGTTCACGGCGCACACCGTACATGCATTTTCATGTGTTTCTGTCAATTTCAGTGTTATTGGGCCTAAACTAGTCGCTTTTCATCAGAACCGATGCAGACTCACCCTTAAGCCTCGGCTGCGCTGGCAGGGTCACGGCGCACACCGTTACATGCATTTTCATGTTTTTCTGTCAATTTCAGTGTTATTGGGCCTAAACTAGTGGCTTTTCATCAGAACCGATGCAGACTCACCCAAAAGGCCCAGCTGCGCTGGCAGGGTCACGGCGCACACCGTACATGCATTTTCATGTGTTCCTGTCAATTTCAGTGTTATTGGGCCCAAACTAGTGGCTTTTCATCAGAACCGATGCAGACTCACCCAAAAGGCTCGGCTGCGCTGGCAGGGTCACGGCGCACGCCGTACATGCATTTTCATGTGTTTCTGTCAATTTCAGTGTTATTGGGCCCAAACTAGTGGCTTTTCATCAGAATCGATGCAGACTCACCCAAAAGGCTGGGCTGCGCTGGCAGGGTCACGGCGCACGCCGTACATGCATTTTCATGTGTTTCTGTCAATTTCAGTGTTATTGGGCCCAAACTAGTGGCTTTTCATCAGAACCGATGCAGACTCACCCTAAAGGCTCGGCTGCGCTGGCAGGGTCACGGCGCACGCCGTACATGCATTTTCATGTGTTTCTGTCAATTTCAGTGTTATTGGGCCCAAACTAGTGGCTTTTCATCAGAATCGATGCAGACTCACCCAAAAGGCTGGGCTGCGCTGGCAGGGTCACGGCGCACGCCGTACATGCATTTTCATGTGTTTCTGTCAATTTCAGTGTTATTGGGCCCAAACTAGTGGCTTTTCATCAGAACCGATGCAGACTCACCCTAAAGGCTCGGCTGCGCTGGCAGGGTCACGGCGCACGCCGTACATGCATTTTCATGTGTTTCTGTCAATTTCAGTGTTATTGGGCCCAAACTAGTGGCTTTTCATCAGAACCGATGCAGACTCACCCAAAAGGCTCGGCTGCGCTGGCAGTGTCACGGCGCACACCGTACATGCATTTTCATGTGTTTCTGTCAATTTCAGTGTTATTGGGCCCAAACTAGTGGCTTTTCATCAGAACTGATGCAGACTCACCCCAAAGGCTCAGCTGCGCTGGCGGGGTCACGGCACACGCCGTACATGCATTTTCATGTGTTTCTGTCAATTTCAGTGTTATTGGGCCCAAACTAGTCGCTTTTCATCAGAACCGATGCAGACTCACCCAAAAGGCTCGGCTGCGCTGGCAGGGTCACGGCGCACGCCGTACATGCATTTTCATGTGTTTCTGTCAATTTCAGTGTTATTGGGCCCCAACTAGTGGCTTTTCATCAGAACCGATGCAGACTCACCCCAAAGGCTCGGCTGAGCTGGCAGGGTCACGGCGCACACCGTACATGCATCTTCATGTGTTTCTCTTAATTTCCGTGTTATTGGGCCCAAACTAGTGGCTTTTCATCAGAACCGATGCAGACTCACCCAAAAGGCTCAGCTGCGCTGGAAGGGTCACGGCGCACACCGTACATGCATTTTCCTGTGTTTCTGTCAATTTCAGTGTTTTCGGGCCCAAAATAGTCGCTTTTCATCAGAACCGATGCAGACTCACCCAAAACGCTGGGCTGCACTGGCAGAGTCACGGCACGCGCCGCACATGCATTTTTCATGTGTTTCTGTCAATTTCAGTGTTTTCGGGCCCAAACTAGTGGCTTTTCATCAGAATCGATGCAGACTCACCCAAAACGCTGGGCTGCACTGGCAGAGTCCCGGCACGCACCGCACATGCATTTATCATGTGTTTCTGTCAATTTCAGTGTTTTCGGTCCCAAACTAGTGGCTTTTCATCAGAATCGATGCAGACTCACCCAAAAGGCTCGGCTGCGCTGGCAGGGTCACGGCGCACTACGTACATGCATTTTTCATGTGTTTCTGTCAATTTCAGTGTTATTGGGCCCAAACTAGTGGCTTTTCATCAGAACCGATGCAGACTCACCCTAAAGGCTCGGCTGCGCTGGCAGTGTCACGGCGCACGCCGTACCTGCATTTTCATGTGTTTCTGTCAATTTCAGTGTTATTGGGCCCAAACTAGTGGCTTTTCATCAGAACCGATGCAGACTCACCCAAAAGGCTCAGCTGCGCTGGCAGGGTCACGGCGCACGCCGTACATGCATTTTCATGTGTTTCTGTCAATTTCAGTGTTATTGGGCCCAAACTAGTGGCTTTTCATCAGAACCGATGCAGACTCACCCAAAAGGCTCGGCTGCGCTGGCGGGGTCACGGCGCACGCCGTACATGCATTTTCATGTGTTTCTGTCAATTTCAGTGTTATTGGGCCCAAACTAGTGGCTTTTCATGAGAACCGATGCAGACTCACCCAAAAGGCTCGGCTGCGCTGGCGGGGTCACGGCGCACGCCGTACATGCATTTTCATGTGTTTCTGTCAATTTCAGTGTTATTGGGCCCAAACTAGTGGCTTTTCATCAGAACCGATGCAGACTCACCCAAAAGGCTCTGCTGCGCTGGCGGGGTCACGGCGCACGCCGTACATGCATTTTCATGTGTTTCTGTCAATTTCAGTGTTATTGGGCCCAAACTAGTCGCTCTTCATCAGAACTGATGCAGACTCACCCAAAAGGCTCGGCTGCGCTGGCAGGGTCACGGCGCGCACCGTACATGCATTTTCATGTGTTTCTGTCAATTTCAGTGTTATTGGGCCTAAACTAGTGGCTTTTCATCACAACCGATGCAGACTCACCCAAAAGGCTCGGCTGCGCTGGCAGGGTCACGGCGCACACCGTACATGCATTTTCATGTGTTTCTGTCAATTTCAGTGTTATTGGGCCCAAACCAGTCGCTTTTCATCAGAACCGATGCAGACTCACCCCAAAGGCTCGGCTGCGCTGGCAGGGTCAGGGCGCACACCGTACATGCATTTTCATGTGTTTCTGTCAATTTCAGTGTTATTGGGCCCAAACTAGTCGCTTTTCATCAGAACCGATGCAGACTCACCCTAAAGCCTCGGCTGCGCTGGCAGGGTCACGGCGCACGCCGTTACATGCATTTTCATGTTTTTCTGTCAATTTCAGTGTTATTGGGCCCAAACTAGTCGCTTTTCATCAGAACCGATGCAGACTCACCCTAAAGCCTCGGCTGCGCTGGCAGGGTCACGGCGCACACCGTTACATGCATTTTCATGTTTTTCTGTCAATTTCAGTGTTTTCGGGCCCAAACTAGTGGCTTTTCATCAGAATCGATGCAGACTCACCCAAAACGCTGGGCTGCACTGGCAGAGTCCCGGCACGCACCGCACATGCATTTATCATGTGTTTCTGTCAATTTCAGTGTTTTCGGTCCCAAACTAGTGGCTTTTCATCAGAATCGATGCAGACTCACCCAAAAGGCTCGGCTGCGCTGGCAGGGTCACGGCGCACTCCGTACATGCATTTTTCATGTGTTTCTGTCAATTTCAGTGTTATTGGGCCCAAACTAGTGGCTTTTCATCAGAACCGATGCAGACTCACCCTAAAGGCTCGGCTGCGCTGGCAGTGTCACGGCGCACGCCGTACCTGCATTTTCATGTGTTTCTGTCAATTTCAGTGTTATTGGGCCCAAACTAGTGGCTTTTCATCAGAACCGATGCAGACTCACCCAAAAGGCTCAGCTGCGCTGGCAGGGTCACGGCGCACGCCGTACATGCATTTTCATGTGTTTCTGTCAATTTCAGTGTTATTGGGCCCAAACTAGTGGCTTTTCATCAGAACCGATGCAGACTCACCCAAAAGGCTCGGCTGCGCTGGCGGGGTCACGGCGCACGCCGTACATGCATTTTCATGTGTTTCTGTCAATTTCAGTGTTATTGGGCCCAAACTAGTGGCTTTTCATCAGAACCGATGCAGACTCACCCAAAAGGCTCTGCTGCGCTGGCGGGGTCACGGCGCACGCCGTACATGCATTTTCATGTGTTTCTGTCAATTTCAGTGTTATTGGGCCCAAACTAGTCGCTCTTCATCAGAACTGATGCAGACTCACCCAAAAGGCTCGGCTGCGCTGGCAGGGTCACGGCGCGCACCGTACATGCATTTTCATGTGTTTCTGTCAATTTCAGTGTTATTGGGCCTAAACTAGTGGCTTTTCATCACAACCGATGCAGACTCACCCAAAAGGCTCGGCTGCGCTGGCAGGGTCACGGCGCATACCGTACATGCATTTTCATGTGTTTCTGTCAATTTCAGTGTTATTGGGCCCAAACCAGTCGCTTTTCATCAGAACCGATGCAGACTCACCCCAAAGGCTCGGCTGCGCTGGCAGGGTCAGGGCGCACACCGTACATGCATTTTCATGTGTTTCTGTCAATTTCAGTGTTATTGGGCCCAAACTAGTCGCTTTTCATCAGAACCGATGCAGACTCACCCTAAAGCCTCGGCTGCGCTGGCAGGGTCACGGCGCACGCCGTTACATGCATTTTCATGTTTTTCTGTCAATTTCAGTGTTATTGGGCCCAAACTAGTCGCTTTTCATCAGAACCGATGCAGACTCACCCTAAAGCCTCGGCTGCGCTGGCAGGGTCACGGCGCACACCGTTACATGCATTTTCATGTTTTTCTGTCAATTTCAGTGTTATTGGGCCTAAACTAGTCGCTTTTCATCAGAATCGATGCAGACTCACCCAAAAGGCTCGGCTGCGCTGGCAAGGTCAGGGCGCACACCGTACCTGCATTTTCATGTGTTTCTGTCAATTTCAGTGTGATTGGGCCTAAACTAGTCGCTTTTCATCAGAACCGATGCAGACTCACCCAAAAGGCTCAGCTGCGCTGGCGCGGTCACGGCGCACGCCGTACATGCATTTTCATGTGTTTCTGTCAATTTCAGTGTTATTGGGCCCAAACTAGTGGCTTTTCATCAGAACCGATGCAGACTCACCCCAAAGGCTCGGCTGCGCTGGCGGGTTCACGGCGCACACCGTACATGCATTTTCATGTGTTTCTGTCAATTTCAGTGTTATTGGGCCCAAACTAGTGGCTTTTCATCAGAACCGATGCAGACTCACCCAAAAGGCTCAGCTGCGCTGGCAGGGTCACGGCGCACACCGTACATGCATTTTCATGTGTTCCTGTCAATTTCAGTGTTATTGGGCCCAAACTAGTGGCTTTTCATCAGAACCGATGCAGACTCACCCAAAAGGCTCGGCTGCGCTGGCAGGGTCACGGCGCACGCCGTACATGCATTTTCATGTGTTTCTGTCAATTTCAGTGTTATTGGGCCCAAACTAGTGGCTTTTCATCAGAACCGATGCAGACTCACCCAAAAGGCTCGGCTGCGCTGGCAGGGTCACGGCGCACGCCGTACATGCATTTTCATGTGTTTCTGTCAATTTCAGTGTTATTGGGCCCCAACTAGTGGCTTTTCATCAGAACCGATGCAGACTCACCCTAAAGGCTCGGCTGCGCTGGCAGTGTCACGGCGCACGCCGTACATGCATTTTCATGTGTTTCTGTCAATTTCAGTGTTATTGGGCCCAAACTAGTGGCTTTTCATCAGAACCGATGCAGACTCACCCCAAAGGCTCGGCTGCGCTGGCAGGGTCACGGCGCACACCGTACATGCATTTTCATGTGTTTCTCTTAATTTCCGTGTTATTGGGCCCAAACTAGTGGCTTTTCATCAGAACCGATGCAGACTCACCCAAAAGGCTCAGCTGCGCTGGCAGGGTCACGGCGCACACCGTACATGCATTTTCCTGTGTTTCTGTCAATTTCAGTGTTTTCGGGCCCAAACTAGTCGCTTTTCATCAGAACCGATGCAGACTCACCCAAAACGCTGGGCTGCACTGGCAGAGTCACAGCACGCGCCGCACATGCATTTTTCATGTGTTTCTGTCAATTTCAGTGTGATTGGGCCCAAACTAGTGGCTTTTCATCAGAATCGATGCAGACTCACCCAAAACGCTGGGCTGCACTGGCAGAGTCCCGGCACGCACCGCACATGTATTTATCATGTGTTTCTGTCAATTTCAGTGTTTTCGGTCCCAAACTAGTGGCTTTTCATCAGAATCGATGCAGACTCACCCAAAAGGCTCGGCTGCGCTGGCAGGGTCACGGCGCACTCCGTACATGCATTTTTCATGTGTTTCTGTCAATTTCAGTGTGATTGGGCCCAAACTAGTGGCTTTTCATCAGAACCAATGAAGACTCACCCTAAAGGCTCGGCTGCGCTGGCAGGGTCACGGCGCACGCCGTACATGCATTTCCATGTGTTTCTGTCAATTTCAGTGTTATTGGGCCCAAACTAGTGGATTTTCATCAGAACCGATGCAGACTCACCCAAAAGGCTCGGCTACGCTGGCAGGGTCACGGCGCACGCCGTACATGCATTTTCATGTGTTTCTGTCAATTTCAGTGTTATTGGGACCAAACTAGTGGCTTTTCATCAGAACCGATGCAGACTCACCCAAAAGGCTCGGCTGCGCTGGCAGGGTCACGGCGCACGCCGTACATGCATTTTCATGTGTTTCTGTCAATTTCAGTGTTATTGGGCCCCAACTAGTGGCTTTTCATCAGAACCGATGCAGACTCACCCTAAAGGCTCGGCTGCGCTGGCAGGGTCACGGCGCACGCCGTACATGCATTTTCATGTGCTTCTGTCAATTTCAGTGTTATTGGGCCCAAACTAGTGGCTTTTCATCAGAACCGATACAGACTCACCCAAAAGGCTCGGCTGCGCTGGCAGGGTCACGGCGCACACCGTACATGCATTTTCATGTGTTTCTGTCAATTTCCGTGTTATTGGGCCCAAACTAGTGGCTTTTCATCAGAACCGATGCAGACTCACCCAAAAGGCTCAGCTGCGCTGGCAGGGTCACGGCGCACACCGTACATGCATTTTCCTGTGTTTCTGTCAATTTCAGTGTTTTCGGGCCCAAACTAGTCGCTTTTCATCAGAACCGATGCAGACTCACCCAAAACGCTGGGCTGCACTGGCAGAGTCCCGGCACGCGCCGCACATGCATTTATCATGTGTTTCTGTCAATTTCAGTGTTTTCGGGCCCAAACTAGTGGCTTTTCATCAGAATCGATGCAGACTCACCCAAAACGCTGGGCTGCACTGGCAGAGTCCCGGCACGCACCGCACATGCATTTATCATGTGTTTCTGTCAATTTCAGTGTTTTCGGTCCCAAACTAGTGACTTTTCATCAGAATCGATGCAGACTCACCCAAAAGGCTCGGCTGCGCTGGCAGGGTCACGGCGCACTCCGTACATGCATTTTTCATGTGTTTCTGTCAATTTCAGTGTTTTCGGTCCCAAACTAGTGGCTTTTCATCAGAACCGATGCAGACTCACCCAAAAGGCTCGGCTGCGCTGGCAGGGTCACGGCGCACTCCGTACATGCATTTTCATGTGTTTCTGTCAATTTCAGTCTTATTGGGCCCAAACTAGTGGCTTTTCATCAGAACCGATGCAGACTCACCCCAAAGGCTCGGCTGCGCTGGCAGGGTCACGGCGCACGCCGTACATGCATTTTCATGTGTTTCTGTCAATTTCAGTGTTATTGGGCCCCAACTAGTGGCTTTTCATCAGAACCGATGCAGACTCACCCTAAAGGCTCGGCTGCGCTGGCAGGGTCACGGCGCACGCCGTACATGCATTTTCATGTGCTTCTGTCAATTTCAGTGTTATTGGGCCCAAACTAGTGGCTTTTCATCAGAACCGATACAGACTCACCCAAAAGGCTCGGCTGCGCTGGCAGGGTCACGGCGCACACCGTACATGCATTTTCATGTGTTTCTGTCAATTTCCGTGTTATTGGGCCCAAACTAGTGGCTTTTCATCAGAACCGATGCAGACTCACCCAAAAGGCTCAGCTGCGCTGGCAGGGTCACGGCGCACACCGTACATGCATTTTCCTGTGTTTCTGTCAATTTCAGTGTTTTCGGGCCCAAACTAGTCGCTTTTCATCAGAACCGATGCAGACTCACCCAAAACGCTGGGCTGCACTGGCAGAGTCCCGGCACGCGCCGCACATGCATTTATCATGTGTTTCTGTCAATTTCAGTGTTTTCGGGCCCAAACTAGTGGCTTTTCATCAGAATCGATGCAGACTCACCCAAAACGCTGGGCTGCACTGGCAGAGTCCGGGCACGCACCGCACATGCATTTTTCATGTGTTTCTGTCAATTTCAGTGTTTTCGGGCCCAAACTAGTGGCTTTTCATCAGAATCGATGCAGACTCACCCAAAACGCTGGGCTGCACTGGCAGAGTCCCGGCACGCACCGCACATGCATTTTTCATGTGTTTCTGTCAATTTCAGTGTTTTCGGGCCCAAACTAGTGGCTTTTCATCAGAATCGATGCAGACTCACCCAAAACGCTGGGCTGCACTGGCAGAGTCCCGGCACGCACCGCACATGCACCCAAAACGCTGGGCTGCACTGGCAGAGTCCCGGCACGCACCGCACATGCATTTTTCATGTGTTTCTGTCAATTTCAGTGTTTTCGGGCCCAAACTAGTGGCTTTTCATCAGAATCGATGCAGACTCACCCAAAACGCTGGGCTGCACTGGCAGAGTCCCGGCACGCACCGCACATGCATTTTTCATGTGTTTCTGTCAATTTCAGTGTTATTGGGCCCAAAGTAGTGGCTTTTCATCAGAACTGATGCAGACTCACCCAAAAGGCTCAGCTGCGCTGGCGGGGTCACGGCACACGCTGTACATGCATTTTCATGTGTTTCTGTCAATTTCAGTGTTATTGGGCCCAAACTAGTGGATTTTCATCAGAACCGATGCAGACTCACCCAAAAGGCTCGGCTGCGCTGGCGGGGTCACGGCGCACGCCGTACATGTATTTTCATGTGTTTCTGTCAATTTCAGTGTTATTGGGCCCAAACTAGTGGCTTTTCATCAGAACCGATGCAGACTCACCCAAAAGGCTCGGCTGCGCTGGCAGGGTCACGGCGCACGCCGTACATGCATTTTCATGTGTTTCTGTCAATTTCAGTGTTATTGGGCTCCAACTAGTGGCTTTTCATCAGAACCGATGCAGACTCACCCTAAAGGCTCGGCTGCGCTGGCAGGGTCACGGCGCACGCCGTACATGCATTTTCATGTGCTTCTGTCATTTTCAGTGTTATTGGGCCCAAAGTAGTGGCTTTTCATCAGAACCGATGCAGACTCACCCAAAAGGCTCGGCTGCGCTGGCAGGGTCACGGCGCACACCGTACATGCATTTTCATGTGTTTCTGTCAATTTCCGTGTTATTGGGCCCAAACTAGTGGCTTTTCATCAGAACCGATGCAGACTCACCCAAAAGGCTCAGCTGCGCTGGCAGGGTCACGGCGCACACCGTACATGCATTTTCCTGTGTTTCTGTCAAATTCAGTGTTTTCGGGCCCAAACTAGTCGCTTTTCATCAGAACCGATGCAGACTCACCCAAAACGCTGGGCTGCACTGGCAGAGTCCCGGCACGCGCCGCACATGCATTTATCATGTGTTTCTGTCAATTTCAGTGTTTTCGGGCCCAAACTAGTGGCTTTTCATCAGAATCGATGCAGACTCACCCAAAACGCTGGGCTGCACTGGCAGAGTCCCGGCACGCACCGCACATGTATTTATCATGTGTTTCTGTCAATTTCAGTGTTTTCGGTCCCAAACTAGTGGCTTTTCATCAGAATCGATGCAGACTCACCCAAAAGGCTCGGCTGCGCTGGCAGGGTCACGGCGCACTCCGTACATGCATTTTTCATGTGTTTCTGTCAATTTCAGTGTGATTGGGCCCAAACTAGTGGCTTTTCATCAGAACCAATGAAGACTCACCCTAAAGGCTCGGCTGCGCTGGCAGGGTCACGGCGCACGCCGTACATGCATTTCCATGTGTTTCTGTCAATTTCAGTGTTATTGGGCCCAAACTAGTGGATTTTCATCAGAACCGATGCAGACTCACCCAAAAGGCTCGGCTACGCTGGCAGGGTCACGGCGCACGCCGTACATGCATTTTCATTTGTTTCTGTCAATTTCAGTGTTATTGGGACCAAACTAGTGGCTTTTCATCAGAACCGATGCAGACTCACCCAAAAGGCTCGGCTGCGCTGGCAGGGTCACGGCGCACGCCGTACATGCATTTTCATGTGTTTCTGTCAATTTCAGTGTTATTGGGCCCCAACTAGTGGCTTTTCATCAGAACCGATGCAGACTCACCCTAAAGGCTCGGCTGCGCTGGCAGGGTCACGGCGCACGCCGTACATGCATTTTCATGTGCTTCTGTCAATTTCAGTGTTATTGGGCCCAAACTAGTGGCTTTTCATCAGAACCGATACAGACTCACCCAAAAGGCTCGGCTGCGCTGGCAGGGTCACGGCGCACACCGTACATGCATTTTCATGTGTTTCTGTCAATTTCCGTGTTATTGGGCCCAAACTAGTGGCTTTTCATCAGAACCGATGCAGACTCACCCAAAAGGCTCAGCTGCGCTGGCAGGGTCACGGCGCACACCGTACATGCATTTTCCTGTGTTTCTGTCAATTTCAGTGTTTTCGGGCCCAAACTAGTCGCTTTTCATCAGAACCGATGCAGACTCACCCAAAACGCTGGGCTGCACTGGCAGAGTCCCGGCACGCGCCGCACATGCATTTATCATGTGTTTCTGTCAATTTCAGTGTTTTCGGGCCCAAACTAGTGGCTTTTCATCAGAATCGATGCAGACTCACCCAAAACGCTGGGCTGCACTGGCAGAGTCCCGGCACGCACCGCACATGCATTTATCATGTGTTTCTGTCAATTTCAGTGTTTTCGGTCCCAAACTAGTGACTTTTCATCAGAATCGATGCAGACTCACCCAAAAGGCTCGGCTGCGCTGGCAGGGTCACGGCGCACTCCGTACATGCATTTTTCATGTGTTTCTGTCAATTTCAGTGTTTTCGGTCCCAAACTAGTGGCTTTTCATCAGAACCGATGCAGACTCACCCAAAAGGCTCGGCTGCGCTGGCAGGGTCACGGCGCACTCCGTACATGCATTTTCATGTGTTTCTGTCAATTTCAGTCTTATTGGGCCCAAACTAGTGGCTTTTCATCAGAACCGATGCAGACTCACCCAAAAGGCTCAGCTGCGCTGGCGGGGTCACGGCGCACGCCGTACATGCATTTTCATGTGTTTCTGTCAATTTCAGTGTTATTGGGCCCAAACTAGTGGCTTTTCATCAGAACCGATGCAGACTCACCCCAAAGGCTCGGCTGCGCTGGCAGGGTCACGGCGCACGCCGTACATGCATTTTCATGTGTTTCTGTCAATTTCAGTGTTATTGGGCCCCAACTAGTGGCTTTTCATCAGAACCGATGCAGACTCACCCTAAAGGCTCGGCTGCGCTGGCAGGGTCACGGCGCACGCCGTACATGCATTTTCATGTGCTTCTGTCAATTTCAGTGTTATTGGGCCCAAACTAGTGGCTTTTCATCAGAACCGATACAGACTCACCCAAAAGGCTCGGCTGCGCTGGCAGGGTCACGGCGCACACCGTACATGCATTTTCATGTGTTTCTGTCAATTTCCGTGTTATTGGGCCCAAACTAGTGGCTTTTCATCAGAACCGATGCAGACTCACCCAAAAGGCTCAGCTGCGCTGGCAGGGTCACGGCGCACACCGTACATGCATTTTCCTGTGTTTCTGTCAATTTCAGTGTTTTCGGGCCCAAACTAGTCGCTTTTCATCAGAACCGATGCAGACTCACCCAAAACGCTGGGCTGCACTGGCAGAGTCCCGGCACGCGCCGCACATGCATTTATCATGTGTTTCTGTCAATTTCAGTGTTTTCGGGCCCAAACTAGTGGCTTTTCATCAGAATCGATGCAGACTCACCCAAAACGCTGGGCTGCACTGGCAGAGTCCCGGCACGCACCGCACATGCATTTATCATGTGTTTCTGTCAATTTCAGTGTTATTGGGCCCAAACTAGTGGCTTTTCATCAGAACCGATGCAGACTCACCCCAAAGGCTCGGCTGCGCTGGCGGGTTCACGGCGCACACCGTACATGCATTTTCATGTGTTTCTGTCAATTTCAGTGTTATTGGGCCCAAACTAGTGGCTTTTCATCAGAACCGATGCAGATTCACCCCAAAGGCTCGGCTGCGCTGGCTGGGTCAGGGCGCACACCGTACATGCATTTTCATGTGTTTCTGTCAATTTCAGTGTTATTGGGCCCAAACTAGTCGCTTTTCATCAGAACCGATGCAGACTCACCCTTAAGCCTCGGCTGCGCTGGCAGGGTCACGGCGCACACCGTTACATGCATTTTCATGTTTTTCTGTCAATTTCAGTGTTATTGGGACCAAACTAGTGGCTTTTCATCATAACCGATGCAGACTCAACCAAAAAGCTCGGCTGCGCTGGCAGTGTCACGGCGCACACCGTACATGCATTTTCATGTGTTTCTGTCAATTTCAGTGTTATTGGGCCCAAACTAGTGGCTTTTCATCAGAACCGATGCAGACTCACCCTAAAGGCTCGGCTGCGCTGGCAGGGTCACGGCGCACACCGTACATGCATTTTCATGTGTTTCTGTCAATTTCAGTGTTATTGGGCCCAAACTAGTGGCTTTTCATCAGAACCGATGCAGACTCACCCAAAAAGCTCGGCTGCGCTGGCAGTGTCACGGCGCACACCGCACATGCATTTTCATGTGTTTCTGTCAATTTCAGTGTTATTGGGCCCAAACTAGTGGCTTTTCATCAAAACTGATGCAGACTCACCCCAAAGGCTCAGCTGCGCTGGCGGGGTCAGGGCGCACACCGTACATGCATTTTCATGTGTTTCTGTCAATTTCAGTGTTTTCGGTCCCAAACTAGTGGCTTTTCATCAGAACCGATGCAGACTCACCCAAAAGGCTTGGCTGCGCTGGCAGGGTCACGGCGCACTCCGTACATGCATTTTCATGTGTTTCTGTCAATTTCAGTCTTATTGGGCCCAAACTAGTGGCTTTTCATCAGAACCGATGCAGACTCACCCAAAAGGCTCAGCTGCGCTGGCGGGGTCACGGCGCACGCCGTACATGCATTTTCATGTGTTTCTGTCAATTTCAGTGTTATTGGGCCCAAACTAGTGGCTTTTCATCAGAACCGATGCAGACTCACCCCAAAGGCTCGGCTGCGCTGGCGGGTTCACGGCGCACACCGTACATGTATTTTCATGTGTTTCTGTCAATTTCAGTGTTATTGGGCCCAAACTAGTGGCTTTTCATCAGAACCGATGCAGACTCACCCCAAAGGCTCGGCTGCGCTGGCAGGGTCAGGGCGCACACCGTACATGCATTTTCATGTGTTTCTGTCAATTTCAGTGTTATTGGGCCCAAACTAGTCGCTTTTCATCAGAACCGATGCAGACTCACCCTTAAGCCTCGGCTGCGCTGGCAGGGTCACGGCGCACACCGTTACATGCATTTTCATGTTTTTCTGTCAATTTCAGTGTTATTGGGCCTAAACTAGTGGCTTTTCATCAAAACCGATGCAGACTCACCCAAAAGGCTCAGCTGCGCTGGCAGGGTCACGGCGCACACCGTACATGCATTTTCATGTGTTTCTGTCAATTTCAGTGTTATTGGGCCCAAACTAGTGGCTTTTCATCAGAACCGATGCAGACTCACCCCAAAGGCTCGGCTGCGCTGGCAGGGTCAGGGCGCACACCGTACATGCATTTTCATGTGTTTCTGTCAATTTCAGTGTTATTGGGCCCAAACTAGTCGCTTTTCATCAGAACCGATGCAGACTCACCCTTAAACCTCGGCTGCGCTGGCAGGGTCACGGCGCACACCGTTACATGCATTTTCATGTTTTTCTGTCAATTTCAGTGTTATTGGGCCTAAACTAGTGGCTTTTCATCAAAACCGATGCAGACTCACCCAAAAGGCTCAGCTGCGCTGGCAGGGTCACGGCGCACACCGTACATGCATTTTCATGTGTTTCTGTCAATTTCAGTGTTATTGGGCCCAAACTAGTGGCTTTTCATCAGAACCGATGCAGACTCACCCCAAAGGCTCGGCTGCGCTGGCGGGGTCACGGCACACGCCGTACATGCATTTTCATGTGTTTCTGTCAATTTCAGTGTTATTGGGCCCAAACTAGTGGCTTTTCATCAGAACCGATGCAGACTCACCCAAAAGGCTCGGCTGCGCTGGCAGGGTCACGGCGCACGCCGTACATGCATTTTCATGTGTTTCTGTCAATTTCAGTGTTATTGGGCCCAAACTAGTGGCTTTTCATCAGAACCGATGCAGACTCACCCAAAAGGCTCGGCTGCGCTGGCAGGGTCACGGCGCACGCCGTACATGCATTTTCATGTGTTTCTGTCAATTTCAGTGTTATTGGGCCCAAACTAGTGGCTTTTCATCAGAACCGATGCAGACTCACCCTAAAGGCTCGGCTGCGCTGGCAGGGTCACGGCGCACGCCGTACATGCATTTTCAGGTGTTTCTGTCAATTTCAGTGTTATTGGGCCCAAACTAGTGGCTTTTCATCAGAACCGATGCAGACTCACCCAAAAAGCTCGGCTGCGCTGGCAGTGTCACGGCGCACACCGTACATGCATTTTCATGTGTTTCTGTCAATTTCAATGTTATTGGGCCCAAACTAGTGGCTTTTCATCAGAACTGATGCAGACTCACCCCAAAGGCTCAGCTGCGCTGGCGGGGTCACGGCACACGCCGTACATGCATTTTCATGTGTTTCTGTCAATTTCAGTGTTATTGGGCCAAAACTAGTGGATTTTCATCAGAACCGATACAGACTCACCCAAAAGGCTCGGCTGCGCTGGCAGGGTCACGGCGCACGCCGTACATGCATTTTCATGTGTTTCTGTCAATTTCAGTGTGATTGGGCCCAAACTAGTGGCTTTTCATCAGAACCGATGCAGACTCACCCAAAAGGCTCGGCTGCGCTGGCAGGGTCACGGCGCACGCCGTACATGCATTTTCATGTGTTTCTGTCAATTTCAGTGTTATTGGGCCCCAACTAGTGGCTTTTCATCAGAACCGATGCAGACTCACCCTAAAGGCTCGGCTGCGCTGGCAGGGTCACGGCGCACGCCGTACATGCATTTTCATGTGCTTCTGTCAATTTCAGTGTTATTGGGCCCAAACTAGTGGCTTTTCATCAGAACCGATGCAGACTCACCCAAAAGGCTCGGCTGCGCTGGCAGGGTCACGGCGCACACCGTACATGCATTTTCATGTGTTTCTGTCAATTTCCGTGTTATTGGGCCCAAACTAGTGGCTTTTCATCAGAACCGATGCAGACTCACCCAAAAGGCTCAGCTGCGCTGGCAGGGTCACGGCGCACACCGTACATGCATTTTCCTGTGTTTCTGTCAATTTCAGTGTTTTCGGGCCCAAACTAGTGTCTTTTCATCAGAACCGATGCAGACTCACCCAAAACGCTGGGCTGCACTGGCAGAGTCCCGGCACGCGCCGCACATGCATTTATCATGTGTTTCTGTCAATTTCAGTGTTTTCGGGCCCAAACTAGTGGCTTTTCATCAGAACCGATGCAGACTCACCCAAAACGCTGGGCTGCACTGGCAGAGTCCCGGCACGCGCCGCACATGCATTTATCATGTGTTTCTGTCAATTTCAGTGTTTTCGGTCCCAAACTAGTGGCTTTTCATCAGAATCGATGCAGACTCACCCAAAAGGCTCGGCTGCGCTGGCAGGGTCACGGCGCACGCCGTACATGCATTTTCATGTGTTTCTGTCAATTTCAGTGTTATTGGGCCCAAACTAGTGGCTTTTCATCAGAACCGATGCAGACTCACCCAAAAGGCTCGGCTGCGCTGGCGGGGTCACGGCGCACGCCGTACATGCATTTTCATGTGTTTCTGTCAATTTCAGTGTTATTGGGCCCCAACTAGTGGCTTTTCATCAGAACCGATGCAGACTCACCCTAAAGGCTCGGCTGCGCTGGCAGGGTCACGGCGCACGCCGTACATGCATTTTCATGTGCTTCTGTCAATTTCAGTGTTATTGGGCCCAAACTAGTGGCTTTTCATCAGAACCGATGCAGACTCACCCAAAAGGCTGGGCTGCGCTGGCAGGGTCACGGCGCACACCGTACATGCATTTTCATGTGTTTCTGTCAATTTCCGTGTTATTGGGCCCAAACTAGTGGCTTTTCATCAGAACCGATGCAGACTCACCCAAAAGGCTCAGCTGCGCTGGCAGAGTCACGGCGCACACCGCACATGCATTTATCATGTGTTTCTGTCAATTTCAGTGTTTTCGGGCCCAAACTAGTGGCTTTTCATCAGAATCGATGCAGACTCACCCAAAACGCTGGGCTGCACTGGCAGAGTCCCGGCACGCACCGCACATGCATTTATCATGTGTTTCTGTCAATTTCAGTGTTTTCGGTCGCAAACTAGTGGCTTTTCATCAGAATCGATGCAGACTCACCCAAAAGGCTCGGCTGCGCTGGCAGGGTCACGGCGCACTCCGTACATGCATTTTTCATGTGTTTCTGTCAATTTCAGTGTTATTGGGCCCAAACTAGTGGCTTTTCATCAGAACCGATGCAGACTCACCCTAAAGGCTCGGCTGCGCTGGCAGGGTCACGGCGCACGCCGTACATGCATTTTCATGTGTTTCTGTCAATTTCAGTGTTATTGGGCTCAAACTAGTGGCTTTTCGTCAGAACCAATGCAGACTCACCCAAAAGGCTCGGCTGCGCTGGCAGGGTCACGGCGCACGCCGTACATGCATTTTCATGTGTTTCTGTCAATTTCCGTGTTATTGGGCCCAAACTAGTCGCTTTTCATCAGAACCGATGCAGACTCACCCAAAAGGCTCGGCTGCGCTGGCGGGGTCACGGCGCACGCCGTACATGCATTTTCATGTGTTTCTGTCAATTTCAGTGTTATTGGGCCCAAACTAGTGGCTTTTCATCAGAACCGATGCAGACTCACCCAAAAGGCTCTGCTGCGCTGGCGGGGTCACGGCGCACGCTGTACATGCATTTTCATGTGTTTCTGTCAATTTCAGTGTTATTGGGCCCAAACTACTCGCTTTTCATCAGAACCGATGCAGACTCACCCTTAAGCCTCGGCTGCGCTGGCAGGGTCACGGCGCACACCGTTACATGCATTTTCATGTGTTCCTGTCAATTTCAGTGTTATTGGGCCCAAACTAGTGGCTTTTCATCAGAACCGATGCAGACTCACCCAAAAGGCTCTGCTGCGCTGGCGGGGTCACGGCGCACGCTGTACATGCATTTTCATGTGTTTCTGTCAATTTCAGTGTTATTGGGCCCAAACTACTCGCTTTTCATCAGAACCGATGCAGACTCACCCTTAAGCCTCGGCTGCGCTGGCAGGGTCACGGCGCACACCGTTACATGCATTTTCATGTTTTTCTGTCAATTTCAGTGTTATTGGGCCTAAACTAGTGGCTTTTCATCAGAACCGATGCAGACTCACCCCAAAGGCTCGGCTGCGCTGGCGGGTTCACGGCGCACACCGTACATGCATTTTCATGTGTTTCTGTCAATTTCAGTGTTATTGGGCCCAAACTAGTGGCTTTTCATCAGAACCGATGCAGACTCACCCCAAAGGCTCGGCTGCGCTGGCTGGGTCAGGGCGCACACCGTACATGCATTTTCATGTGTTTCTGTCAATTTCAGTGTTATTGGGCCTAAACTAGTCGCTTTTCATCAGAACCGATGCAGACTCACCCTTAAGCCTCGGCTGCGCTGGCAGGGTCACGGCGCACACCGTTACATGCATTTTCATGTTTTTCTGTCAATTTCAGTGTTATTGGGCCTAAACTAGTGGCTTTTCATCAGAACCGATGCAGACTCACCCAAAAGGCTCAGCTGCGCTGGCAGGGTCACGGCGCACACCGTACATGCATTTTCATGTGTTCCTGTCAATTTCAGTGTTATTGGGACCAAACTAGTGGCTTTTCATCATAACCGATGCAGACTCACCCAAAAAGCTCGGCTGCGCTGGCAGTGTCACGGCGCACACCGTACATGCATTTTCATGTGTTTCTGTCAATTTCAGTGTTATTGGGCCCAAACTAGTGGCTTTTCATCAGAACTGATGCAGACTCACCCCAAAGGCTCAGCTGCGCTGGCGGGGTCAGGGCGCACACCGTACATGCATTTTCATGTGTTTCTGTCAATTTCAGTGTTATTGGGCCCAAACTACTGGATTTTCATCAGAACCGATGCAGACTCACCCAAAAGGCTCGGCTGCGCTGGCAGGGTCACGGCGCACTCCGTACATGCATTTTCATGTGTTTCTGTCAATTTCAGTCTTATTGGGCCCAAACTAGTGGCTTTTCATCAGAACCGATGCAGACTCACCCAAAAGGCTCAGCTGCGCTGGCGGGATCACGGCGCACGCCGTACATGCATTTTCATGTGTTTCTGTCAATTTCAGTGTTATTGGGCCCAAACTAGTGGCTTTTCATCAGAACCGATGCAGACTCACCCCAAAGGCTCGGCTGCGCTGGCGGGTTCACGGCGCACACCGTACATGTATTTTCATGTGTTTCTGTCAATTTCAGTGTTATTGGGCCCAAACTAGTGGCTTTTCATCAGAACCGATGCAGACTCACCCCAAAGGCTCGGCTGCGCTGGCAGGGTCAGGGCGCACACCGTACATGCATTTTCATGTGTTTCTGTCAATTTCAGTGTTATTGGGCCCAAACTAGTCGCTTTTCATCAGAACCGATGCAGACTCACC
Organism: Thunnus thynnus; assembly: GCF_963924715.1. Classification (NCBI taxonomy): domain Eukaryota; kingdom Metazoa; phylum Chordata; class Actinopteri; order Scombriformes; family Scombridae; genus Thunnus; species Thunnus thynnus. Next base: position 42,218 of record NW_027095941.1, on the reverse strand, counting down.
CTTAAGCCTCGGCTGCGCTGGCAGGGTCACGGCGCACACCGTTACATGCATTTTCATGTTTTTCTGTCAATTTCAGTGTTATTGGGCCTAAACTAGTGGCTTTTCATCAAAACCGATGCAGACTCACCCAAAAGGCTCAGCTGCGCTGGCAGGGTCACGGCGCACACCGTACATGCATTTTCATGTGTTTCTGTCAATTTCAGTGTTATTGGGCCCAAACTAGTGGCTTTTCATCAGAACCGATGCAGACTCACCCCAAAGGCTCGGCTGCGCTGGCGGGGTCACGGCACACGCCGTACATGCATTTTCATGTGTTTCTGTCAATTTCAGTGTTATTGGGCCCAAACTAGTGGCTTTTCATCAGAACCGATGCAGACTCACCCAAAAGGCTCGGCTGCGCTGGCAGGGTCACGGCGCACGCCGTACATGCATTTTCATGTGTTTCTGTCAATTTCAGTGTTATTGGGCCCAAACTAGTGGCTTTTCATCAGAACCGATGCAGACTCACCCAAAAGGCTCGGCTGCGCTGGCAGGGTCACGGCGCACGCCGTACATGCATTTTCATGTGTTTCTGTCAATTTCAGTGTTATTGGGCCCAAACTAGTGGCTTTTCATCAGAACCGATGCAGACTCACCCTAAAGGCTCGGTTGCGCTGGCAGGGTCACGGCGCACGCCGTACATGCATTTTCAGGTGTTTCTGTCAATTTCAGTGTTATTGGGCCCAAACTAGTGGCTTTTCATCAGAACCGATGCAGACTCACCCAAAAAGCTCGGCTGCGCTGGCAGTGTCACGGCGCACACCGTACATGCATTTTCATGTGTTTCTGTCAATTTCAATGTTATTGGGCCCAAACTAGTGGCTTTTCATCAGAACTGATGCAGACTCACCCCAAAGGCTCAGCTGCGCTGGCGGGGTCACGGCACACGCCGTACATGCATTTTCATGTGTTTCTGTCAATTTCAGTGTTATTGGGCCCCAACTAGTGGCTTTTCATCAGAACCGATGCAGACTCACCCAAAAGGCTCGGCTGCGCTGGCAGGGTCACGGCGCACGCCGTACATGCATTTTCATGTGTTTCTGTCAATTTCAGTGTTATTGGGCCCCAACTAGTGGCTTTTCATCAGAACCGATGCAGACTCACCCTAAAGGCTCGGCTGCGCTGGCAGGGTCACGGCGCACGCCGTACATGCATTTTCATGTGCTTCTGTCAATTTCAGTGTTATTGGGCCCAAACTAGTGGCTTTTCATCAGAACCGATGCAGACTCACCCAAAAGGCTCGGCTGCGCTGGCAGGGTCACGGCGCACACCGTACATGCATTTTCATGTGTTTCTGTCAATTTCAGTGTTATTGGGCCCAAACTAGTGGCTTTTCATCAGAACCGATGCAGACTCACCCAAAAGGCTCGGCTGCGCTGGCAGGGTCACGGCGCACACCGTACATGCATTTTCATGTGTTTCTGTCAATTTCCGTGTTATTGGGCCCAAACTAGTGGCTTTTCATCAGAACCGATGCAGACTCACCCAAAAGGCTCAGCTGCGCTGGCAGAGTCACGGCGCACACCGCACATGCATTTATCATGTGTTTCTGTCAATTTCAGTGTTTTCGGGCCCAAACTAGTGGCTTTTCATCAGAATCGATGCAGACTCACCCAAAACGCTGGGCTGCACTGGCAGAGTCCCGGCACGCACCGCACATGCATTTATCATGTGTTTCTGTCAATTTCAGTGTTTTCGGTCGCAAACTAGTGGCTTTTCATCAGAATCGATGCAGACTCACCCAAAAGGCTCGGCTGCGCTGGCAGGGTCACGGCGCACTCCGTACATGCATTTTTCATGTGTTTCTGTCAATTTCAGTGTTATTGGGCCCAAACTAGTGGCTTTTCATCAGAACCGATGCAGACTCACCCTAAAGGCTCGGCTGCGCTGGCAGGGTCACGGCGCACGCCGTACATGCATTTTCATGTGTTTCTGTCAATTTCAGTGTTATTGGGCCCAAACTAGTGGCTTTTCATCAGAACCAATGCAGACTCACCCAAAAGGCTCGGCTGCGCTGGCAGGGTCACGGCGCACGCCGTACATGCATTTTCATGTGTTTCTGTCAATTTCCGTGTTATTGGGCCCAAACTAGTGGCTTTTGATCAGATCCGATGCAGACTCACCCAAAAGGCTCGGCTGCGCTGGCGGGGTCACGGCGCACGCCGTACATGCATTTTCATGTGTTTCTGTCAATTTCAGTGTTATTGGGCCCAAACTAGTGGCTTTTCATCAGAACCGATGCAGACTCACCCTAAACGCTCGGCTGCGCTGGCGGGTTCACGGCGCACACCGTACATGCATTTTCATGTGTTTCTGTCAATTTCAGTGTTATTGGGCCCAAACTAGTGGCTTTTCATCAGAACCGATGCAGACTCACCCCAAAGGCTCGGCTGCGCTGGCTGGGTCAGGGCGCACACCGTACATGCATTTTCATGTGTTTCTGTCAATTTCAGTGTTATTGGGCCTAAACTAGTCGCTTTTCATCAGAACCGATGCAGACTCACCCTTAAGCCTCGGCTGCGCTGGCAGGGTCACGGCGCACACCGTTACATGCATTTTCATGTTTTTCTGTCAATTTCAGTGTTATTGGGCCTAAACTAGTGGCTTTTCATCAGAACCGATGCAGACTCACCCAAAAGGCTCAGCTGCGCTGGCAGGGTCACGGCGCACACCGTACATGCATTTTCATGTGTTCCTGTCAATTTCAGTGTTATTGGGACCAAACTAGTGGCTTTTCATCATAACCGATGCAGACTCACCCAAAAAGCTCGGCTGCGCTGGCAGTGTCACGGCGCACACCGTACATGCATTTTCATGTGTTTCTGTCAATTTCAGTGTTATTGGGCCCAAACTAGTGGCTTTTCATCAGAACCGATGCAGACTCACCCAAAAGGCTCGGCTGCGCTGGCAGGGTCACGGCGCACGCCGTACATGCATTTTCATGTGTTTCTGTCAATTTCAGTGTTATTGGGCCCCAACTAGTGGCTTTTCATCAGAACCGATGCAGACTCACCCTAAAGGCTCGGCTGCGCTGGCAGGGTCACGGCGCACGCCGTACATGCATTTTCATGTGTTTCTGTCAATTTCAGTGTTATTGGGCCCCAACTAGTGGCTTTTCATCAGAACCGATGCAGACTCACCCTAAAGGCTCGGCTGCGCTGGCAGTGTCACGGCGCACGCCGTATATGCATTTTCATGTGTTTCTGTCAATTTCAGTGTTATTGGGCCCAAACTAGTGGCTTTTCATCAGAACCGATGCAGACTCACCCCAAAGGCTCGGCTGCGCTGGCAGGGTCACGGCGCACACCGTACATGCATTTTCATGTGTTTCTGTTAATTTCCGTGTTATTGGGCCCAAACTAGTGGCTTTTCATCAGAACCGATGCAGACTCACCCAAAAGGCTCAGATGCGCTGGCAGGGTCACGGCCCACACCGTACATGCATTTTCCTGTGTTTCTGTCAATTTCAGTGTTTTCGGGCCCAAACTAGTCGCTTCTCATCAGAACCGATGCAGACTCACCCAAAACGCTGGGCTGCACTGGCAGAGTCCCGGCACGCGCCGCACATGCATTTATCATGTGTTTCTGTCAATTTCAGTGTTTTCGGGCCCAAACTAGTGGCTTTTCATCAGAATCGATGCAGACTCACCCAAAACGCTGGGCTGCACTGGCAGAGTCCCGGCACGCACCGCACATGCATTTATCATGTGTTTCTGTCAATTTCAGTGTTTTCGGTCCCAAACTAGTGGCTTTTCATCAGAATCGATGCAGACTCACCCAAAAGGCTCGGCTGCGCTGGCAGGGTCACGGCGCACTCCGTACATGCATTTTTCATGTGTTTCTGTCAATTTCAGTGTTATTGGGCCCAAACTAGTGGCTTTTCATCAGAACCGATGCAGACTCACCCTAAAGGCTCGGCTGCGCTGGCAGGGTCACGGCGCACGCCGTACCTGCATTTTCATGTGTTTCTGTCAATTTCAGTGTTATTGGGCCCAAACTAGTGGCTTTTCATCAGAACCGATGCAGACTCACCCAAAAGGCTCGGCTGCGCTGGCAGGGTCACGGCGCACGCCGTACATGCATTTTCCTGTGTTTCTGTCAATTTCAGTGTTATTGGGCCCAAACTAGTGGCTTTTCATCAGAACCGATGCAGACTCACCCAAAAGGCTCAGCTGCGCTGGCAGGGTCACGGCGCACACCGTACATGCATTTTCCTGTTTTCTGTCAATTTCAGTGTTATTGGGCCTAAACTAGTCGCTTTTCATCAGAACCGATGCAGACTCACCCTTAAGCCTCGGCTGCGCTGGCAGGGTCACGGCGCACACCGTTACATGCATTTTCATGTTTTTCTGTCAATTTCAGTGTTATTGGGCCTAAACTAGTGGCTTTTCATCAGAACCGATGCAGACTCACCCAAAAAGCTCGGCTGCGCTGGCAGCGTCACGGCGCACACCGTACATGCATTTTCATATGTTTCTGTCAATTTCAGTGTTATTGGGCCTAAACTAGTGGCTTTTCATCATAACCGATGCAGACTCACCCAAAAAGCTCGGCTGCGCTGGCAGCGTCACGGCGCACACCGTACATGCATTTTCATGTGTTTCTGTCAATTTCAGTGTTATTGGGCCTAAACTAGTGGCTTTTCATCAGAACCGATGCAGACTCACCCAAAAGGCTCAGCTGCGCTGGCAGGGTCACGGCGCACACCGTACATGCATTTTCATGTGTTCCTGTCAATTTCAGTGTTATTGGGACCAAACTAGTGGCTTTTCATCATAACCGATGCAGACTCACCCAAAAAGCTCGGCTGCGCTGGCAGTGTCACGGCGCACACCGTACATGCATTTTCATGTGTTTCTGTCAATTTCAGTCTTATTGGGCCCAAACTAGTGGCTTTTCATCAGAACCGATGCAGACTCACCCAAAAGGCTCGGCTGCGCTGGCAGGGTCACGGCGCACGCCGTACATGCATTTTCATGTGTTTCTGTCAATTTCAGTGTTATTGGGCCCAAACTAGTGGCTTTTCATCAGAACCGATGCAGACTCACCCAAAAGGCTCGGCTGCGCTGGCAGGGTCACGGCGCACGCCGTACATGCATTTTCATGTGTTTCTGTCAATTTCAGTGTTATTGGGCCCAAACTAGTGGCTTTTCATCAGAACCGATGCAGACTCACCCTAAAGGCTCGGCTGCGCTGGCAGGGTCACGGCGCACGCCGTACATGCATTTTCATGTGTTTCTGTCAATTTCAGTGTTATTGGGCCCAAACTAGTGGCTTTTCATCAGAACCGATGCAGACTCACCCAAAAAGCTCGGCTGCGCTGGCAGTGTCACGGCGCACACCGTACATGCATTTTCATGTGTTTCTGTCAATTTCAGTGTTATTGGGCTCAAACTAGTGGCTTTTCATCAGAACTGATGCAGACTCACCCCAAAGGCTCAGCTGCGCTGGCGGGGTCACGGCACACGCCGTACATGCATTTTCATGTGTTTCTGTCAATTTCAGTGTTATTGGGCCCAAACTAGTGGCTTTTCATCAGAACCGATGCAGACTCACCCAAAAGGCTCGGCTGCGCTGGCAGGGTCACGGCGCACGCCGTACATGCATTTTCATGTGTTTCTGTCAATTTCAGTGTTATTGGGCCCCAACTAGTGGCTTTTCATCAGAACCGATGCAGACTTACCCTAAAGGCTCGGCTGCGCTGGCAGGGTCACGGCGCACGCCGTACATGCATTTTCATGTGTTTCTGTCAATTTCAGTGTTATTGGGCCCCAACTAGTGGCTTTTCATCAGAACCGATGCAGACTCACCCTAAAGGCTCGGCTGCGCTGGCAGTGTCACGGCGCACGCCGTATATGCATTTTCATGTGTTTCTGTCAATTTCAGTGTTATTGGGCCCAAACTAGTGGCTTTTCATCAGAACCGATGCAGACTCACCCCAAAGGCTCGGCTGCGCTGGCAGGGTCACGGCGCACACCGTACATGCATTTTCATGTGTTTCTGTTAATTTCCGTGTTATTAGGCCCAAACTAGTGGCTTTTCATCAGAACCGATGCAGACTCACCCAAAAGGCTCAGATGCGCTGGCAGGGTCACGGCCCACACCGTACATGCATTTTCCTGTGTTTCTGTCAATTTCAGTGTTTTCGGGCCCAAACTAGTCGCTTCTCATCAGAACCGATGCAGACTCACCCAAAACGCTGGGCTGCACTGGCAGAGTCCCGGCACGCGCCGCACATGCATTTATCATGTGTTTCTGTCAATTTCAGTGTTTTCGGGCCCAAACTAGTGGCTTTTCATCAGAATCGATGCAGACTCACCCAAAACGCTGGGCTGCACTGGCAGAGTCCCGGCACGCACCGCACATGCATTTATCATGTGTTTCTGTCAATTTCAGTGTTTTCGGTCCCAAACTAGTGGCTTTTCATCAGAATCGATGCAGACTCACCCAAAAGGCTCGGCTGCGCTGGCAGGGTCACGGCGCACTCCGTACATGCATTTTTCATGTGTTTCTGTCAATTTCAGTGTTATTGGGCCCAAACTAGTGGCTTTTCATCAGAACCGATGCAGACTCACCCTAAAGGCTCGGCTGCGCTGGCAGGGTCACGGCGCACGCCGTACCTGCATTTTCATGTGTTTCTGTCAATTTCAGTGTTATTGGGCCCAAACTAGTGGCTTTTCATCAGAACCGATGCAGACTCACCCAAAAGGCTCGGCTGCGCTGGCAGGGTCACGGCGCACGCCGTACATGCATTTTCCTGTGTTTCTGTCAATTTCAGTGTTATTGGGCCCAAACTAGTGGCTTTTCATCAGAACCGATGCAGACTCACCCAAAAGGCTCAGCTGCGCTGGCAGGGTCACGGCGCACACCGTACATGCATTTTCCTGTTTTCTGTCAATTTCAGTGTTATTGGGCCTAAACTAGTCGCTTTTCATCAGAACCGATGCAGACTCACCCTTAAGCCTCGGCTAAGCTGGCAGGGTCACGGCGCACACCGTTACATGCATTTTCATGTTTTTCTGTCAATTTCAGTGTTATTGGGCCTAAACTAGTGGCTTTTCATCAGAACCGATGCAGACTCACCCAAAAAGCTCGGCTGCGCTGGCAGCGTCACGGCGCACACCGTACATGCATTTTCATATGTTTCTGTCAATTTCAGTGTTATTGGGCCTAAACTAGTGGCTTTTCATCATAACCGATGCAGACTCACCCAAAAAGCTCGGCTGCGCTGGCAGCGTCACGGCGCACACCGTACATGCATTTTCATGTGTTTCTGTCAATTTCAGTGTTATTGGGCCTAAACTAGTGGCTTTTCATCAGAACCGATGCAGACTCACCCAAAAGGCTCAGCTGCGCTGGCAGGGTCACGGCGCACACCGTACATGCATTTTCATGTGTTCCTGTCAATTTCAGTGTTATTGGGACCAAACTAGTGGCTTTTCATCATAACCGATGCAGACTCACCCAAAAAGCTCGGCTGCGCTGGCAGTGTCACGGCGCACACCGTACATGCATTTTCATGTGTTTCTGTCAATTTCAGTCTTATTGGGCCCAAACTAGTGGCTTTTCATCAGAACCGATGCAGACTCACCCAAAAGGCTCGGCTGCGCTGGCAGGGTCACGGCGCACGCCGTACATGCATTTTCATGTGTTTCTGTCAATTTCAGTGTTATTGGGCCCAAACTAGTGGCTTTTCATCAGAACCGATGCAGACTCACCCAAAAGGCTCGGCTGCGCTGGCAGGGTCACGGCGCACGCCGTACATGCATTTTCATGTGTTTCTGTCAATTTCAGTGTTATTGGGCCCAAACTAGTGGCTTTTCATCAGAACCGATGCAGACTCACCCTAAAGGCTCGGCTGCGCTGGCAGGGTCACGGCGCACGCCGTACATGCATTTTCATGTGTTTCTGTCAATTTCAGTGTTATTGGGCCCAAACTAGTGGCTTTTCATCAGAACCGATGCAGACTCACCCAAAAAGCTCGGCTGCGCTGGCAGTGTCACGGCGCACACCGTACATGCATTTTCATGTGTTTCTGTCAATTTCAGTGTTATTGGGCTCAAACTAGTGGCTTTTCATCAGAACTGATGCAGACTCACCCCAAAGGCTCAGCTGCGCTGGCGGGGTCACGGCACACGCCGTACATGCATTTTCATGTGTTTCTGTCAATTTCAGTGTTATTGGGCCCAAACTAGTGGCTTTTCATCAGAACCGATGCAGACTCACCCAAAAGGCTCGGCTGCGCTGGCAGGGTCACGGCGCACGCCGTACATGCATTTTCATGTGTTTCTGTCAATTTCAGTGTTATTGGGCCCCAACTAGTGGCTTTTCATCAGAACCGATGCAGACTTACCCTAAAGGCTCGGCTGCGCTGGCAGGGTCACGGCGCACGCCGTACATGCATTTTCATGTGTTTCTGTCAATTTCAGTGTTATTGGGCCCCAACTAGTGGCTTTTCATCAGAACCGATGCAGACTCACCCTAAAGGCTCGGCTGCGCTGGCAGTGTCACGGCGCACGCCGTATATGCATTTTCATGTGTTTCTGTCAATTTCAGTGTTATTGGGCCCAAACTAGTGGCTTTTCATCAGAACCGATGCAGACTCACCCCAAAGGCTCGGCTGCGCTGGCAGGGTCACGGCGCACACCGTACATGCATTTTCATGTGTTTCTGTTAATTTCAGTGTTTTCGGGCCCAAACTAGTCGCTTCTCATCAGAACCGATGCAGACTCACCCAAAACGCTGGGCTGCACTGGCAGAGTCCCGGCACGCGCCGCACATGCATTTATCATGTGTTTCTGTCAATTTCAGTGTTTTCGGGCCCAAACTAGTGGCTTTTCATCAGAATCGATGCAGACTCACCCAAAACGCTGGGCTGCACTGGCAGAGTCCCGGCACGCACCGCACATGCATTTATCATGTGTTTCTGTCAATTTCAGTGTTTTCGGTCCCAAACTAGTGGCTTTTCATCAGAATCGATGCAGACTCACCCAAAAGGCTCGGCTGCGCTGGCAGGGTCACGGCGCACTCCGTACATGCATTTTTCATGTGTTTCTGTCAATTTCAGTGTTATTGGGCCCAAACTAGTGGCTTTTCATCAGAACCGATGCAGACTCACCCTAAAGGCTCGGCTGCGCTGGCAGGGTCACGGCGCACGCCGTACCTGCATTTTCATGTGTTTCTGTCAATTTCAGTGTTATTGGGCCCAAACTAGTGGCTTTTCATCAGAACCGATGCAGACTCACCCAAAAGGCTCGGCTGCGCTGGCAGGGTCACGGCGCACGCCGTACATGCATTTTCCTGTGTTTCTGTCAATTTCAGTGTTATTGGGCCCAAACTAGTGGCTTTTCATCAGAACCGATGCAGACTCACCCAAAAGGCTCAGCTGCGCTGGCAGGGTCACGGCGCACACCGTACATGCATTTTCCTGTTTTCTGTCAATTTCAGTGTTATTGGGCCTAAACTAGTCGCTTTTCATCAGAACCGATGCAGACTCACCCTTAAGCCTCGGCTGCGCTGGCAGGGTCACGGCGCACACCGTTACATGCATTTTCATGTTTTTCTGTCAATTTCAGTGTTATTGGGCCTAAACTAGTGGCTTTTCATCAGAACCGATGCAGACTCACCCAAAAAGCTCGGCTGCGCTGGCAGCGTCACGGCGCACACCGTACATGCATTTTCATATGTTTCTGTCAATTTCAGTGTTATTGGGCCTAAACTAGTGGCTTTTCATCATAACCGATGCAGACTCACCCAAAAAGCTCGGCTGCGCTGGCAGCGTCACGGCGCACACCGTACATGCATTTTCATGTGTTTCTGTCAATTTCAGTGTTATTGGGCCTAAACTAGTGGCTTTTCATCAGAACCGATGCAGACTCACCCAAAAGGCTCAGCTGCGCTGGCAGGGTCACGGCGCACACCGTACATGCATTTTCATGTGTTCCTGTCAATTTCAGTGTTATTGGGACCAAACTAGTGGCTTTTCATCATAACCGATGCAGACTCACCCAAAAAGCTCGGCTGCGCTGGCAGTGTCACGGCGCACACCGTACATGCATTTTCATGTGTTTCTGTCAATTTCAGTGTTATTGGGCCCAAACTAGTGGCTTTTCATCAGAACCGATGCAGACTCACCCAAAAGGCTCGGCTGCGCTGGCAGGGTCACGGCGCACGCCGTACATGCATTTTCATGTGTTTCTGTCAATTTCAGTGTTATTGGGCCCCAACTAGTGGCTTTTCATCAGAACCGATGCAGACTCACCCTAAAGGCTCGGCTGCGCTGGCAGGGTCACGGCGCACGCCGTACATGCATTTTCATGTGTTTCTGTCAATTTCAGTGTTATTGGGCCCCAACTAGTGGCTTTTCATCAGAACCGATGCAGACTCACCCTAAAGGCTCGGCTGCGCTGGCAGTGTCACGGCGCACGCCGTATATGCATTTTCATGTGTTTCTGTCAATTTCAGTGTTATTGGGCCCAAACTAGTGGCTTTTCATCAGAACCGATGCAGACTCACCCCAAAGGCTCGGCTGCGCTGGCAGGGTCACGGCGCACACCGTACATGCATTTTCATGTGTTTCTGTTAATTTCCGTGTTATTGAGCCCAAACTAGTGGCTTTTCATCAGAACCGATGCAGACTCACCCAAAAGGCTCAGATGCGCTGGCAGGGTCACGGCCCACACCGTACATGCATTTTCCTGTGTTTCTGTCAATTTCAGTGTTTTCGGGCCCAAACTAGTCGCTTTTCATCAGAACCGATGCAGACTCACCCAAAACGCTGGGCTGCACTGGCAGAGTCCCGGCACGCGCCGCACATGCATTTATCATGTGTTTCTGTCAATTTCAGTGTTTTCGGGCCCAAACTAGTGGCTTTTCATCAGAATCGATGCAGACTCACCCAAAACGCTGGGCTGCACTGGCAGAGTCCCGGCACGCACCGCACATGCATTTATCATGTGTTTCTGTCAATTTCAGTGTTTTCGGTCCCAAACTAGTGGCTTTTCATCAGAATCGATGCAGACTCACCCAAAAGGCTCGGCTGCGCTGGCAGGGTCACGGCGCACTCCGTACATGCATTTTTCATGTGTTTCTGTCAATTTCAGTGTTATTGGGCCCAAACTAGTGGCTTTTCATCAGAACCGATGCAGACTCACCCTAAAGGCTCGGCTGCGCTGGCAGGGTCACGGCGCACGCCGTAGCTGCATTTTCATGTGTTTCTGTCAATTTCAGTGTTATTGGGCCCAAACTAGTGGCTTTTCATCAGAACCGATGCAGACTCACCCAAAAGGCTCGGCTGCGCTGGCAGGGTCACGGCGCACGCCGTACATGCATTTTCCTGTGTTTCTGTCAATTTCAGTGTTATTGGGCCCAAACTAGTGGCTTTTCATCAGAACCGATGCAGACTCACCCAAAAGGCTCAGCTGCGCTGGCAGGGTCACGGCGCACACCGTACATGCATTTTCCTGTTTTCTGTCAATTTCAGTGTTATTGGGCCTAAACTAGTCGCTTTTCATCAGAACCGATGCAGACTCACCCTTAAGCCTCGGCTGCGCTGGCAGGGTCACGGCGCACACCGTTACATGCATTTTCATGTTTTTCTGTCAATTTCAGTGTTATTGGGCCTAAACTAGTGGCTTTTCATCAGAACCGATGCAGACTCACCCAAAAAGCTCGGCTGCGCTGGCAGCGTCACGGCGCACACCGTACATGCATTTTCATATGTTTCTGTCAATTTCAGTGTTATTGGGCCTAAACTAGTGGCTTTTCATCATAACCGATGCAGACTCACCCAATAAGCTCGGCTGCGCTGGCAGCGTCACGGCGCACACCGTACATGCATTTTCATGTGTTTCTGTCAATTTCAGTGTTATTGGGCCTAAACTAGTGGCTTTTCATCAGAACCGATGCAGACTCACCCAAAAGGCTCAGCTGCGCTGGCAGGGTCACGGCGCACACCGTACATGCATTTTCATGTGTTTCTGTCAATTTCAGTGTTATTGGGCCCAAACTAGTGGCTTTTCATCAGAACCGATGCAGACTCACCCAAAAGGCTCGGCTGCGCTGGCAGGGTCACGGCGCACGCCGTACATGCATTTTCATGTGTTTCTGTCAATTTCAGTGTTATTGGGCCCAAACTAGTGGCTTTTCATCAGAACCGATGCAGACTCACCCTAAAGGCTCGGCTGCGCTGGCAGGGTCACGGCGCACGCCGTACCTGCATTTTCATGTGTTTCTGTCAATTTCAGTGTTATTGGGCCCAAACTAGTGGCTTTTCATCAGAACCGATGCAGACTCACCCAAAAGGCTCGGCTGCGCTGGCAGGGTCACGGCGCACGCCGTACATGCATTTTCCTGTGTTTCTGTCAATTTCAGTGTTATTGGGCCCAAACTAGTGGCTTTTCATCAGAACCGATGCAGACTCACCCAAAAGGCTCAGCTGCGCTGGCAGGGTCACGGCGCACACCGTACATGCATTTTCCTGTTTTCTGTCAATTTCAGTGTTATTGGGCCTAAACTAGTCGCTTTTCATCAGAACCGATGCAGACTCACCCTTAAGCCTCGGCTGCGCTGGCAGGGTCACGGCGCACACCGTACATGCATTTTCATGTGTTTCTGTTAATTTCCGTGTTATTGGGCCCAAACTAGTGGCTTTTCATCAGAACCGATGCAGACTCACCCTAAAGGCTCAGATGCGCTGGCAGGGTCACGGCCCACACCGTACATGCATTTTCATGTGTTTCTGTCAATTTCAGTGTTTTCGGGCCCAAACTAGTCGCTTTTCATCAGAACCGATGCAGACTCACCCAAAAGGCTCGGCTGCGCTGGCAGGGTCACGGCGCACGCCGTACATGCATTTTCCTGTGTTTCTGTCAATTTCAGTGTTATTGGGCCCAAACTAGTGGCTTTTCATCAGAACCGATGCAGACTCACCCAAAAGGCTCAGCTGCGCTGGCAGGGTCACGGCGCACACCGTACATGCATTTTCCTGTTTTCTGTCAATTTCAGTGTTATTGGGCCTAAACTAGTCGCTTTTCATCAGAACCGATGCAGACTCACCCTTAAGCCTCGGCTGCGCTGGCAGGGTCACGGCGCACACCGTACATGCATTTTCATGTGTTTCTGTTAATTTCCGTGTTATTGGGCCCAAACTAGTGGCTTTTCATCAGAACCGATGCAGACTCACCCAAAAGGCTCAGATGCGCTGGCAGGGTCACGGCCCACACCGTACATGCATTTTCCTGTGTTTCTGTCAATTTCAGTGTTTTCGGGCCCAAACTAGTCGCTTTTCATCAGAACCGATGCAGACTCACCCAAAACGCTGGGCTGCACTGGCAGAGTCCCGGCACGCGCCGCACATGCATTTATCATGTGTTTCTGTCAATTTCAGTGTTTTCGGGCCCAAACTAGTGGCTTTTCATCAGAATCGATGCAGACTCACCCAAAACGCTGGGCTGCACTGGCAGAGTCCCGGCACGCACCGCACATGCATTTATCATGTGTTTCTGTCAATTTCAGTGTTTTCGGTCCCAAACTAGTGGCTTTTCATCAGAATCGATGCAGACTCACCCAAAAGGCTCGGCTGCGCTGGCAGGGTCACGGCGCACTCCGTACATGCATTTTTCATGTGTTTCTGTCAATTTCAGTGTTATTGGGCCCAAACTAGTGGCTTTTCATCAGAACCGATGCAGACTCACCCTAAAGGCTCGGCTGCGCTGGCAGGGTCACGGCGCACGCCGTACCTGCATTTTCATATGTTTCTGTCAATTTCAGTGTTATTGGGCCCAAACTAGTGGCTTTTCATCAGAACCGATGCAGACTCACCCAAAAGGCTCGGCTGCGCTGGCAGGGTCACGGCGCACGCCGTACATGCATTTTCCTGTGTTTCTGTCAATTTCAGTGTTATTGGGCCCAAACTAGTGGCTTTTCATCAGAACCGATGCAGACTCACCCAAAAGGCTCAGCTGCGCTGGCAGGGTCACGGCGCACACCGTACATGCATTTTCCTGTTTTCTGTCAATTTCAGTGTTATTGGGCCTAAACTAGTCGCTTTTCATCAGAACCGATGCAGACTCACCCTTAAGCCTCGGCTGCGCTGGCAGGGTCACGGCGCACACCGTTACATGCATTTTCATGTTTTTCTGTCAATTTCAGTGTTATTGGGCCTAAACTAGTGGCTTTTCATCAGAACCGATGCAGACTCACCCAAAAGGCTCAGCTGCGCTGGCAGGGTCACGGCGCACACCGTACATGCATTTTCATGTGTTCCTGTCAATTTCAGTGTTATTGGGACCAAACTAGTGGCTTTTCATCATAACCGATGCAGACTCACCCAAAAAGCTCGGCTGCGCTGGCAGTGTCACGGCGCACACCGTACCTGCATTTTCATGTGTTTCTGTCAATTTCAGTGTTATTGGGCCCAAACTAGTGGCTTTTCATCAGAACCGATGCAGACTCACCCAAAAGGCTCGGCTGCGCTGGCAGGGTCACGGCGCACGCCGTACATGCATTTTCATGTGTTTCTGTCAATTTCAGTGTTATTGGGCCCCAACTAGTGGCTTTTCATCAGAACCGATGCAGACTCACCCTAAAGGCTCGGCTGCGCTGGCAGGGTCACGGCGCACGCCGTACATGCATTTTCATGTGTTTCTGTCAATTTCAGTGTTATTGGGCCCCAACTAGTGGCTTTTCATCAGAACCGATGCAGACTCATCCTAAAGGCTCGGCTGCGCTGGCAGTGTCACGGCGCACGCCGTACATGCATTTTCATGTGTTTCTGTCAATTTCAGTGTTATTGGGCCCAAACTAGTGGCTTTTCATCAGAACCGATGCAGACTCACCCCAAAGGCTCGGCTGCGCTGGCAGGGTCACGGCGCACACCGTACATGCATTTTCATGTGTTTCTGTTAATTTCCGTGTTATTGGGCCCAAACTAGTGGCTTTTCATCAGAACCGATGCAGACTCACCCAAAAGGCTCAGATGCGCTGGCAGGGTCACGACCCACACCGTACATGCATTTTCCTGTGTTTCTGTCAATTTCAGTGTTTTCGGGCCCAAACTAGTCGCTTTTCATCAGAACCGATGCAGACTCACCCAAAACGCTGGGCTGCACTGGCAGAGTCCCGGCACGCGCCGCACATGCATTTATCATGTGTTTCTGTCAATTTCAGTGTTTTCGGGCCCAAACTAGTGGCTTTTCATCAGAATCGATGCAGACTCACCCAAAACGCTGGGCTGCACTGGCAGAGTCCCGGCACGCACCGCACATGCATTTATCATGTGTTTCTGTCAATTTCAGTGTTTTCGGTCCCAAACTAGTGGCTTTTCATCAGAATCGATGCAGACTCACCCAAAAGGCTCGGCTGCGCTGGCAGGGTCACAGCGCACTCCGTACATGCATTTTTCATGTGTTTCTGTCAATTTCAGTGTTATTGGGCCCAAACTAGTGGCTTTTCATCAGAACCGATGCAGACTCACCCTAAAGGCTCGGCTGCGCTGGCAGGGTCACGGCGCACGCCGTACCTGCATTTTCATGTGTTTCTGTCAATTTCAGTGTTATTGGGCCCAAACTAGTGGCTTTTCATCAGAACCGATGCAGACTCACCCAAAAGGCTCGGCTGCGCTGGCAGGGTCACGGCGCACGCCGTACATGCATTTTCCTGTGTTTCTGTCAATTTCAGTGTTATTGGGCCCAAACTAGTGGCTTTTCATCAGAACCGATGCAGACTCACCCAAAAGGCTCAGCTGCGCTGGCATGGTCACGGCGCACACCGTACATGCATTATCCTGTTTTCTGTCAATTTCAGTGTTTTCGGGCCCAAACTAGTCGCTTTTCATCAGAACCGATGCAGACTCACCCAAAACGCTGGGCTGCACTGGCAGAGTCCCGGCACGCGCCGCACATGCATTTATCATGTGTTTCTGTCAATTTCAGTGTTTTCGGGCCCAAACTAGTGGCTTTTCATCAGAATCGATGCAGACTCACCCAAAACGCTGGGCTGCACTGGCAGAGTCCCGGCACGCACCGCACATGCATTTATCATGTGTTTCTGTCAATTTCAGTGTTTTCGGTCCCAAACTAGTGGCTTTTCATCAGAACCGATGCAGACTCACCCAAAAGGCTCAGCTGCACTGGCAGGGTCACGGCGCACACCGTACATGCATTTTCCTGTGTTTCTGTCAATTTCAGTGTTTTCGGGCCCAAACTAGTCGCTTTTCATCAGAACCGATGCAGACTCACCCAAAACGCTGGGCTGCACTGGCAGAGTCCCGGCACGCGCCGCACATGCATTTATCATGTGTTTCTGTCAATTTCAGTGTTTTCGGGCCCAAACTAGTGGCTTTTCATCAGAATCGATGCAGACTCACCCAAAACGCTGGGCTGCACTGGCAGAGTCCCAGCACGCACCGCACATGCATTTATCATGTGTTTCTGTCAATTTCACTGTTTTCGGTCCCATACTAGTGGCTTTTCATCAGAATCGATGCAGACTCACCCAAAAGGCTCGGCTGCGCTGGCGGGGTCACGGCGCACGCCGTACATGCATTTTCATGTGTTTCTGTCAATTTCAGTGTGATTGGGCCCAAACTAGTGGCTTTTCATCAGAACCGATGCAGACTCACCCAAAAGGCTCTGCTGCGCTGGCGGGGTCACGGCGCACGCTGTACATGCATTTTCATGTGTTTCTGTCAATTTCAGTGTTATTGGGCCCAAACTACTCGCTTTTCATCAGAACCGATGCAGACTCACCCTTAAGCCTCGGCTGCGCTGGCAGGGTCACGGCGCACACCGTTACATGCATTTTCATGTGTTTCTGTCAATTTCAGTGTTATTGGGCCCAAACTAGTCGCTTTTCATCAGAACCGATGCAGACTCACCCAAAACGCTGGGCTGCACTGGCAGAGTCCCGGCACGCGCCGCACATGCATTTTCATGTATTTCTGTCAATTTCAGTGCTATTGGGACCAAACCAGTCGCTTTTCATCAGAACCGATGCAGACTCATCCAAAAGGCTTAGCTGCGCTGGCAGTGTCACGGCGCACACCGTACATGCATTTTCATGTGTTTCTGTCAATTTCAGTGTTATTGGGCCCAAACTAGTGGCTTTTCATCAGAACCGATGCAGACTCACCCAAAAGGCTCGGCTGCGCTGGCAGGGTGAAGGCGCACACCGTTACATGCATTTTCATGTGTTTCTGTCAATTTCAGTGTTATTGGGCCCAAACTAGTGGCTTTTCATCAGAACCGATGCAGACTCACCCAAAAGGCTCTGCTGCACTGGCAGGGTCAGGGCGCACACCGTACATGCATTTTCATGTGTTTCTGTCAATTTCAGTGTCATTGGGCCCAAACTAGTCGCTTTTCATCAGAACCGATGCAGACTCACCCTTAAGCCTCGGCTGCGCTGGCAGGGTCACGGCGCACACCGTTACATGCATTTTCATGTTTTTCTGTCAATTTCAGTGTTATTGGGCCCAAACTAGTCGCTCTTCATCAGAACTGATGCAGACTCACCCAAAAGGCTCGGCTGCGCAGGCAGGGTCAGGGCGCACACCGTACATGCATTTTCATGTGTTTCTGTCAATTTCAGTGTGATTGGGCCTAAACTAGTGGCTTTTCATCAGAACCGATGCAGACTCACCCAAAAGGCTCGGCTGCGCTGGCAGGGTCACGGCGCACACCATACATGCATTTTCATGTGTTTCTGTCAATTTCAGTGTTATTGGGCCCAAACCAGTCGCTTTTCATCAGAACCGATGCAGACTCACCCCAAAGGCTCGGCTGCGCTGGCAAGGTCAGGGCGCACACCGTACATGCATTTTCATGTGTTTCTGTCAATTTCAGTGTGATTGGGCCTAAACTAGTGGCTTTTCATCAGAACCGATGCAGACTCACCCAAAAGGCTCGGCTGCGCTGGCAGGGTCAGGGCGCACACCGTACATGCATTTTCATGTATTTCTTTCAATTTCAGTGCTATTGGGACCAAACCAGTCGCTTTTCATCAGAACCGATGCAGACTCATCCAAAAGGCTTGGCTGCGCTGGCAGTGTCACGGCGCACACCGTAAATGCATTTTCATGTGTTTCTGTCAATTTCAGTGTTATTGGGCCTAAACTAGTCGCTTTTCATCAGAACCGATGCAGACTCACCCTAAAGCCTCGGTGTCGCTGGCAGGGTCACGGCGCACACCGTACATGCATTTTCATGTGTTTCTGTCAATTTCAGTGTTATTGGGCCCAAAGTAGTCGCTTTTCATCAGAACCGATGCAGACTCACCCTAAAGCCTCGGCTGCGCTGGCAGGGTCACGGCGCACACCGTACATGCATTTTCATGTGTTTCTGTCAATTTCAGTGTTATTGGGCCCAAACTAGTCGCTCTTCATCAGAACCGATGCAGACTCACCCTAAAGCCTCGGCTGCGCTGGCAGGGTCACGGCGCACACCGTACATGCATTTTCATGTGTCTCTTTCAATTTCAGTGTTATTGGGCCCAAACTAGTGGCTTTTCATCAGAACCGATGCAGACTCACCCAAAAGGCTCGGCTGCGCTGGCAGGGTCACGGCGCACACCGTACATGCATTTTCATGTGTTTCTGTCAATTTCAGTTTTATTGGGCCCAAACTAGTGGCTTTTCATCAGAACCGATGCAGACTCACCCAAAAGGCTCGGCTGCGCTGGCAGGGTTAGGGCGCACACCATACATGCATTTTCATGTGTTTCTGTCAATTTCAGGTTATTGGGCCCAAACTAGTCGCTTTTCATCAGAACCGATGCAGACTCACCCTAAAGCCTCGGCTGCGCTGGCAGGGTCACGGCGCACACCGTACATGCATTTTCATGTGTTTCTGTCAATTTCAGTGTTATTGGGCCCACACCAGTCGCTTTTCATCAGAACCGATGCAGACTCACCCAAAAGGCTCGGCTGCGCTGGCAGGGTCACGGCGCACACCGTTACATGCATTTTCATGTGTTTCTGTCAATTTCAGTGTTATTGGGCCCGAACTAGTCGCTTTTCATCAGAACTGATGCAGACTCACCCTAAAGCCTTGGCTGCGCTGGCAGGGTCACGGCGCACACCGTTACATGCATTTTCATGTGTTTCTGTCAATTTCAGTGTTATTGGGCCCAAACTAGTGGCTTTTCATCAGAACCGATGCAGACTCACCCAAAAGGCTCGGCTGCGCTGGCAGGGTCACGGCGCACACCGTACATGCATTTTCATGTGTTTCTGTCAATTTCAGTGTTATTGGGCCTAAACTAGTCGCTTTTCATCAGAACCGATGCAGACTCACCCAAAAGGCTCGGCTGCGCTGGCAGGGTCAGGGCGCACACCGTACATGCATTTTCATGTGTTTCTGTCAATTTCAGTGTTATTGGGCCCAAACTAGTCGCTTTTCATCAGAACCGATGCAGACTCACCCAAAAGGCTCAGCTGCGCTGGCATGGTCACAGCGCACACCGTACATGCATTATCCTGTTTTCTGTCAATTTCAGTGTTTTCGGGCCCAAACTAGTCGCTTTTCATCAGAACCGATGCAGACTCACCCAAAACGCTGGGCTGCACTGGCAGAGTCCCGGCACGCGCCGCACATGCATTTATCATGTGTTTCTGTCAATTTCAGTGTTTTCGGTCCCAAACTAGTGGCTTTTCATCAGAACCGATGCAGACTCACCCAAAAGGCTCAGCTGCACTGGCAGGGTCACGGCGCACACCGTACATGCATTTTCCTGTGTTTCTGTCAATTTCAGTGTTTTCGGGCCCAAACTAGTCGCTTTTCATCAGAACCGATGCAGACTCACCCAAAACGCTGGGCTGCACTGGCAGAGTCCCGGCACGCGCCGCACATGCATTTATCATGTGTTTCTGTCAATTTCAGTGTTTTCGGGCCCAAACTAGTGGCTTTTCATCAGAATCGATGCAGACTCACCCAAAACGCTGGGCTGCACTGGCAGAGTCCCAGCACGCACCGCACATGCATTTATCATGTGTTTCTGTCAATTTCACTGTTTTCGGTCCCATACTAGTGGCTTTTCATCAGAATCGATGCAGACTCACCCAAAAGGCTCGGCTGCGCTGGCGGGGTCACGGCGCACGCCGTACATGCATTTTCATGTGTTTCTGTCAATTTCAGTGTGATTGGGCCCAAACTAGTGGCTTTTCATCAGAACCGATGCAGACTCACCCAAAAGGCTCTGCTGCGCTGGCGGGGTCACGGCGCACGCTGTACATGCATTTTCATGTGTTTCTGTCAATTTCAGTGTTATTGGGCCCAAACTACTCGCTTTTCATCAGAACCGATGCAGACTCACCCTTAAGCCTCGGCTGCGCTGGCAGGGTCACGGCGCACACCGTTACATGCATTTTCATGTGTTTCTGTCAATTTCAGTGTTATTGGGCCCAAACTAGTCGCTTTTCATCAGAACCGATGCAGACTCACCCAAAACGCTGGGCTGCACTGGCAGAGTCCCGGCACGCGCCGCACATGCATTTTCATGTATTTCTGTCAATTTCAGTGCTATTGGGACCAAACCAGTCGCTTTTCATCAGAACCGATGCAGACTCATCCAAAAGGCTTAGCTGCGCTGGCAGTGTCACGGCGCACACCGTACATGCATTTTCATGTGTTTCTGTCAATTTCAGTGTTATTGGGCCCAAACTAGTGGCTTTTCATCAGAACCGATGCAGACTCACCCAAAAGGCTCGGCTGCGCTGGCAGGGTGAAGGCGCACACCGTTACATGCATTTTCATGTGTTTCTGTCAATTTCAGTGTTATTGGGCCCAAACTAGTGGCTTTTCATCAGAACCGATGCAGACTCACCCAAAAGGCTCTGCTGCACTGGCAGGGTCAGGGCGCACACCGTACATGCATTTTCATGTGTTTCTGTCAATTTCAGTGTCATTGGGCCCAAACTAGTCGCTTTTCATCAGAACCGATGCAGACTCACCCTTAAGCCTCGGCTGCGCTGGCAGGGTCACGGCGCACACCGTTACATGCATTTTCATGTTTTTCTGTCAATTTCAGTGTTATTGGGCCCAAACTAGTCGCTCTTCATCAGAACTGATGCAGACTCACCCAAAAGGCTCGGCTGCGCAGGCAGGGTCAGGGCGCACACCGTACATGCATTTTCATGTGTTTCTGTCAATTTCAGTGTGATTGGGCCTAAACTAGTGGCTTTTCATCAGAACCGATGCAGACTCACCCAAAAGGCTCGGCTGCGCTGGCAGGGTCACGGCGCACACCATACATGCATTTTCATGTGTTTCTGTCAATTTCAGTGTTATTGGGCCCAAACCAGTCGCTTTTCATCAGAACCGATGCAGACTCACCCCAAAGGCTCGGCTGCGCTGGCAGGGTCAGGGCGCACACCGTACATGCATTTTCATGTGTTTCTGTCAATTTCAGTGTGATTGGGCCTAAACTAGTGGCTTTTCATCAGAACCGATGCAGACTCACCCAAAAGGCTCGGCTGCGCTGGCAGGGTCAGGGCGCACACCGTACATGCATTTTCATGTATTTCTTTCAATTTCAGTGCTATTGGGACCAAACCAGTCGCTTTTCATCAGAACCGATGCAGACTCATCCAAAAGGCTTGGCTGCGCTGGCAGTGTCACGGCGCACACCGTAAATGCATTTTCATGTGTTTCTGTCAATTTCAGTGTTATTGGGCCTAAACTAGTCGCTTTTCATCAGAACCGATGCAGACTCACCCTAAAGCCTCGGTGTCGCTGGCAGGGTCACGGCGCACACCGTACATGCATTTTCATGTGTTTCTGTCAATTTCAGTGTTATTGGGCCCAAAGTAGTCGCTTTTCATCAGAACCGATGCAGACTCACCCTAAAGCCTCGGCTGCGCTGGCAGGGTCACGGCGCACACCGTACATGCATTTTCATGTGTTTCTGTCAATTTCAGTGTTATTGGGCCCAAACTAGTCGCTCTTCATCAGAACCGATGCAGACTCACCCTAAAGCCTCGGCTGCGCTGGCAGGGTCACGGCGCACACCGTACATGCATTTTCATGTGTCTCTTTCAATTTCAGTGTTATTGGGCCCAAACTAGTGGCTTTTCATCAGAACCGATGCAGACTCACCCAAAAGGCTCGGCTGCGCTGGCAGGGTCACGCCGCACACCGTACATGCATTTTCATGTGTTTCTGTCAATTTCAGTTTTATTGGGCCCAAACTAGTGGCTTTTCATCAGAACCGATGCAGACTCACCCTAAAGGCTCGGCTGCGCTGGCAGGGTTAGGGCGCACACCATACATGCATTTTCATGTGTTTCTGTCAATTTCAGGTTATTGGGCCCAAACTAGTCGCTTTTCATCAGAACCGATGCAGACTCACCCTAAAGCCTCGGCTGCGCTGGCAGGGTCACGGCGCACACCGTACATGCATTTTCATGTGTTTCTGTCAATTTCAGTGTTATTGGGCCCACACCAGTCGCTTTTCATCAGAACCGATGCAGACTCACCCAAAAGGCTCGGCTGCGCTGGCAGGGTCACGGCGCACACCGTTACATGCATTTTCATGTGTTTCTGTCAATTTCAGTGTTATTGGGCCCGAACTAGTCGCTTTTCATCAGAACTGATGCAGACTCACCCTAAAGCCTTGGCTGCGCTGGCAGGGTCACGGCGCACACCGTTACATGCATTTTCATGTGTTTCTGTCAATTTCAGTGTTATTGGGCCCAAACTAGTGGCTTTTCATCAGAACCGATGCAGACTCACCCAAAAGGCTCGGCTGCGCTGGCAGGGTCACGGCGCACACCGTACATGCATTTTCATGTGTTTCTGTCAATTTCAGTGTTATTGGGCCTAAACTAGTCGCTTTTCATCAGAACCGATGCAGACTCACCCAAAAGGCTCGGCTGCGCTGGCAGGGTCAGGGCGCACACCGTACATGCATTTTCATGTGTTTCTGTCAATTTCAGTGTTATTGGGCCCAAACTAGTCGCTTTTCATCAGAACCGATGCAGACTCACCCTAAAGCCTCGGCTGCGCTGGCAGGGTCACGGCGCACACCGTTACATGCATTTTCATGTTTTTCTGTCAATTTCAATGTTATTGGGCCTAAACTACTCGCTTTTCATCAGAACTGATGCAGACTCACCCAAAAGGCTCGGCTGCGCTGGCAAGGTCAGGGCGCACACCGTACCTGCATTTTCATGTGTTTCTATCAATTTCAGTGTGATTGGGCCTAAACTAGTCGCTTTTCATCAGAACCGATGCAGACTCACCCAAAAGGCTCGACTGCGCTGGCAGGGTCAGGGCGCACACCGTACATGCATTTTCATGTATTTCTGTCAATTTCAGTGCTATTGGGACCAAACCAGTCGCTTTTCATCAGAACCGATGCAGACTCACCCAAAAGGCTCGGCTGCGCTGGCAGGGTCACGGCGCACACCGTACATGCATTTTCATGTGTTTCTGTCAATTTCAGTGTTATTAGGCCCAAACCAGTCACTTTTCATCAGAACCGATGCACACTCACCCCAAAGGCTCGGCTGCGCTGGCAGGGTTAGGGCGCACACCGTACATGCATTTTCATGTGTTTCTGTCAATTTCAGTGTTATTGGGCCCAAACTAGTGGCTTTTCATCAGAACCGATGCAGACTCACCCAAAAGGCTCGGCTGCGCTGGCAGAGTCACGGCGCACACCGTACATGCATTTTCATGTGTTTCTGTCAATTTCAGTGTTATTGGGCCTAAACTAGTGGCTTTTCATCAGAACCGATGCAGACTCACCCAAAAGGCTCGGCTGCGCTGGCAGGGTCACGGTGCACACCGTACATGCATTTTCATGTGTTTCTTTCAATTTCAGTGTTATTGGGCCCAAACCAGTCGCTTTTCATCAGAACCGATGCAGACTCACCCCAAAGGCTCGGCTGCGCTGGCAGGGTTAGGGCGCACACCGTACATGCATTTTCATGTGTTTCTGTCAATTTCAGTGTTATTGGGCCCAAACTAGTGGCTTTTCATCAGAACCGATGCAGACTCACCCAAAAGGCTCGGCTGCGCTGGCAGGGTCACGGCGCACACCGTACATGCATTTTCATGTGTTTCTGTCAATTTCAGTGTTATTGGGCCTAAACTAGTCGCTTTTCATCAGAACCGATGCAGACTCACCTGAAAGGCTCGGCTGCGCTGGCAGGGTCAGGGCGCACACCGTACATGCATTTTCATGTGTTTCTGTCAATTTCAGTGTTATTGGGCCCAAACTAGTGGCTTTTCATCAGAACCGATGCAGACTCACCCTAAAGCCTCGGCTGCGCTGGCAGGGTCACGGCGCACACCGTTACATGCATTTTCATATTTTTCTGTCAATTTCAATGTTATTGGGCCTAAACTAGTCGCTTTTCATCAGAACTGATGCAGACTCACCCAAAAGGCTCGGCTGCGCTGGCAAGGTGAGGGCGCACACCGTACCTGCATTTTCATGTGTTTCTGTCAATTTCAGTGTGATTGGGCCTAAACTAGTGGCTTTTCATCAGAACCGATGCAGACTCACCCAAAAGGCTCGGCTGCGCTGGCAGGGTCAGGGCGCACACCGTACATGCATTTTCATGTATTTCTGTCAATTTCAGTGCTATTGGGACCAAACCAGTCGCTTTTCATGAGAACCGATGCAGACTCACCCAAAAGGCTCGGCTGCGCTGGCAGGGTGAAGGCGCAAACCGTTACATGCATTTTCATGTGTTTCTGTCAATTTCAGTGTTATTGGGCCCAAACTAGTGGCTTTTCATCAGAACCGATGCAGACTCACCCAAAAGGCTCTGCTGCGCTGGCAGGGTCACGGCGCACACCGTACATGCATTTTCATGAGTTTCTGTCAATTTCAGTGTTATTGGGCCCAAACTAGTCGCTTTTCATCAGAACCGATGCAGACTCACCCTTAAGCCTCGGCTGCGCTGGCAGGGTCACGGCGCACACCGTTACATGCATTTTCATGTTTTTCTGTCAATTTCAGTGTTATTGGGCCCAAACTAGTCGCTCTTCATCAGAACTGATGCAGACTCACCCAAAAGGCTCGGCTGCGCAGGCAGGGTCAGGGCGCACACCGTACATGCATTTTCATGTGTTTCTGTCAATTTCAGTGTTATTGGGCCCAAACTAGTGGCTTTTCATCAGAACCGATGCAGACTCACCCAAAAGGCTCGGCTGCGCTGGCAGGGTCACGGCGCACACCGTACATGCATTTTCATGTGTTTCTGTCAATTTCAGTGTTTTTAGGCTTAAACTAGTGGCTTTTCATCAGAACCGATGCAGACTCACCCAAAAGGCTCGGCTGCGCTGGAAGGGTCACGGCGCACACCGTACATGCATTTTCATGTGTTTCTGTCAATTTCAGTGTTATTGGGCCCAAACTAGTCGCTTTTCATCAGAACCGATGCAGACTCACCCCAAAGGCTCGGCTGCGCTGGCAGGGTCAGGGCGCACACCGTACATGCATTTTCATGTGTTTCTGTCAATTTCAGTGTGATTGGGCCTAAACTAGTGGCTTTTCATCAGAACCGATGCAGACTCACCCAAAAGGCTCGGCTGCGCTGGCAGGGTCAGGGCGCACACCGTACATGCATTTTCATGTATTTCTGTCAATTTCAGTGCTATTGGGACCAAACCAGTCGCTTTTCATCAGAACCGATGCAGACTCATCCAAAAGGCTTGGCTGCGCTGGCAGTGTCACGGCGCACACCGTACATGCATTTTCATGTGTTTCTGTCAATTTCAGTGTTATTGGGCCTAAACTAGTCGCTTTTCATCAGAACCGATGCAGACTCACCCTAAAGCCTCGGTGTCGCTGGCAGGGTCACGGCGCACACCGTACATGCATTTTCATGTGTTTCTGTCAATTTCAGTGTTATTGGGCCCAAACTAGAGGCTTTTCATCAGAACCGATGCAGACTCACCCAAAAGGCTTGGCTGCGCTGGCAGGGTCACGGCGCACACCGTACATGCATTTTCATGTGTTTCTGTCAATTTCAGTGTTATTGGGCCCAAACTAATGGCTTTTCATCAGAACCGATGCAGACTCACCCAAAAGGCTCGGCTGCGCTGGCAGGGTTAGGGCGCACACCGTACATGCATTTTCATGTGTTTCTGTCAATTTCAGTGTTATTGGGCCTAAACTAGTCGCTTTTCATCAGAACCGATGCAGACTCACCCTAAAGCCTCGGTGTCGCTGGCAGGGTCACGGCGCACACCGTACATGCATTTTCATGTGTTTCTGTCAATTTCAGTGTTATTGGGCCCAAAGTAGTCGCTTTTCATCAGAACCGATGCAGACTCACCCTAAAGCCTCGGCTGCGCTGGCAGGGTCACGGCGCACACCGTACATGCATTTTCATGTGTTTCTGTCAATTTCAGTGTTATTGGGCCCAAACTAGTCGCTCTTCATCAGAACCGATGCAGACTCACCCTAAAGCCTCGGCTGCGCTGGCAGGGTCACGGCGCACACCGTACATGCATTTTCATGTGTCTCTTTCAATTTCAGTGTTATTGGGCCCAAACTAGTGGCTTTTCATCAGAACCGATGCAGACTCACCCAAAAGGCTCGGCTGCGCTGGCAGGGTCACGGCGCACACCGTACATGCATTTTCATGTGTTTCTGTCAATTTCAGTTTTATTGGGCCCAAACTAGTGGCTTTTCATCAGAACCGATGCAGACTCACCCAAAAGGCTCGGCTGCGCTGGCAGGGTCACGGCGCACACCGTACATGCATTTTCATGTTTTTCTGTCAATTTCAGGTTATTGGGCCCAAACTAGTCGCTTTTCATCAGAACCGATGCAGACTCACCCAAAAGGCTCGGCTGCGCTGGCAGGGTTAGGGCGCACACCATACATGCATTTTCATGTGTTTCTGTCAATTTCAGGTTATTGGGCCCAAACTAGTCGCTTTTCATCAGAACCGATGCAGACTCACCCTAAAGCCTCGGCTGCGCTGGCAGGGTCACGGCGCACACCGTACATGCATTTTCATGTGTTTCTGTCAATTTCAGTGTTATTGGGCCCACACCAGTCGCTTTTCATCAGAACCGATGCAGACTCACCCAAAAGGCTCGGCTGCGCTGGCAGGGTCACGGCGCACACCGTTACATGCATTTTCATGTGTTTCTGTCAATTTCAGTGTTATTGGGCCCAAACTAGTCGCTTTTCATCAGAACTGATGCAGACTCACCCTAAAGCCTCGGCTGCGCTGGCAGGGTCACGGCGCACACCGTTACATGCATTTTCATGTGTTTCTGTCAATTTCAGTGTTATTGGGCCCAAACTAGTGGCTTTTCATCAGAACCGATGCAGACTCACCCAAAAGGCTCGGCTGCGCTGGCAGGGTCACGGCGCACACCGTACATGCATTTTCATGTGTTTCTGTCAATTTCAGTGTTATTGGGCCTAAACTAGTCGCTTTTCATCAGAACCGATGCAGACTCACCCAAAAGGCTCGGCTGCGCTGGCAGGGTCAGGGCGCACACCGTACATGCATTTTCATGTGTTTCTGTCAATTTCAGTGTTATTGGGCCCAAACTAGTCGCTTTTCATCAGAACCGATGCAGACTCACCCTAAAGCCTCGGCTGCGCTGGCAGGGTCACGGCGCACACCGTTACATGCATTTTCATGTTTTTCTGTCAATTTCAATGTTATTGGGCCTAAACTAGTCGCTTTTCATCAGAACTGATGCAGACTCACCTAAAAGGCTCGGCTGCGCTGGCAAGGTCAGGGCGCACACCGTACCTGCATTTTCATGTGTTTCTGTCAATTTCAGTGTGATTGGGCCTAAACTAGTCGCTTTTCATCAGAACCGATGCAGACTCACCCAAAAGGCTCGACTGCGCTGGCAGGGTCAGGGCGCACACCGTACATGCATTTTCATGTATTTCTGTCAATTTCAGTGCTATTGGGACCAAACCAGTCGCTTTTCATCAGAACCGATGCAGACTCACCCAAAAGGCTCGGCTGCGCTGGCAGGGTCACGGCGCACACCATACATGCATTTTCATGTGTTTCTGTCAATTTCAGTGTTATTGGGCCTAAACTAGTGGCTTTTCATCAGAACCGATGCAGACTCACCCAAAAGGCTCGGCTGCGCTGGCAGGGTCACGGTGCACACCGTACATGCATTTTCATGTGTTTCTGTCAATTTCAGTGTTATTGGGCCCAAACCAGTCGCTTTTCATCAGAACCGATGCAGACTCACCCAAAAGGCTCGGCTGCGCTGGCAGGGTCATGGCGCACACCGTACATGCATTTTCATGTGTTTCTGTCAATTTCAGTGTTATTGGGCCTAAACTAGTCGCTTTTCATCAGAACCGATGCAGACTCACCCAAAAGGCTCGGCTGCGCTGGCAGGGTCAGGGCGCACACCGTACATGCATTTTCATGTGTTTCTGTCAATTTCAGTGTTATTGGGCCCAAACTAGTGGCTTTTCATCAGAACCGATGCAGACTCACCCTAAAGCCTCGGCTGCGCTGGCAGGGTCACGGCGCACACCGTTACATGCATTTTCATATTTTTCTGTCAATTTCAATGTTATTGGGCCTAAACTAGTCGCTTTTCATCAGAACTGATGCAGACTCACCCAAAAGGCTCGGCTGCGCTGGCAAGGTCAGGGCGCACACCGTACCTGCATTTTCATGTGTTTCTGTCAATTTCAGTGTGATTGGGCCTAAACTAGTGGCTTTTCATCAGAACCGATGCAGACTCACCCAAAAGGCTCGGCTGCGCTGGCAGGGTCAGGGCGCACACCGTACATGCATTTTCATGTATTTCTGTCAATTTCAGTGCTATTGGGACCAAACCAGTCGCTTTTCATCAGAACCGATGCAGACTCATCCAAAAGGCTTGGCTGCGCTGGCAGTGTCACGGCGCACACCGTACATGCATTTTCATGTGTTTCTGTCAATTTCAGTGTTATTGGGCCCAAACTAGTGGCTTTTCATCAGAACCGATGCAGACTCACCCAAAAGGCTCTGCTGCGCTGGCAGGGTCACGGCGCACACCGTACATGCATTTTCATGAGTTTCTGTCAATTTCAGTGTTATTGGGCCCAAACTAATGGCTTTTCATCAGAACCGATGCAGACTCACCCAAAAGGCTCGGCTGCGCTGGCAGGGTTAGGGCGCACACCGTACATGCATTTTCATGTGTTTCTGTCAATTTCAGTGTTATTGGGCCCAAACTAATGGCTTTTCATCAGAACCGATGCAGACTCACCCAAAAGGCTCGGCTGCGCTGGCAGGGTTAGGGCGCACACCGTACATGCATTTTCATGTGTTTCTGTCAATTTCAGTTTTATTGGGCCCAAACTAGTGGCTTTTCATCAGAACCGATGCAGACTCACCCAAAAGGCTCGGCTGCGCTGGCAGGGTTAGGGCGCACACCGTACATGCATTTTCATGTGTTTCTGTCAATTTCAGTTTTATTGGGCCCAAACTAGTGGCTTTTCATCAGAACCGATGCAGACTCACCCAAAAGGCTCGGCTGCGCTGGCAGGGTCACGGCGCACACCGTACATGCATTTTCATGTTTTTCTGTCAATTTCAGGTTATTGGGCCCAAACTGTTCGCTTTTCATCAGAACCGATGCAGACTCACCCAAAAGGCTCGGCTGCGCTGGCAGGGTTAGGGCGCACACCATACATGCATTTTCATGTGTTTCTGTCAATTTCAGGTTATTGGGCCCAAACTAGTCGCTTTTCATCAGAACCGATGCAGACTCACCCTAAAGCCTCGGCTGCGCTGGCAGGGTCACGGCGCACACCGTACATGCATTTTCATGTGTTTCTGTCAATTTCAGTGTTATTGGGCCCACACCAGTCGCTTTTCATCAGAACCGATGCAGACTCACCCAAAAGGATCGGCTGCGCTGGCAGGGTCACGGCGCACACCGTTACATGCATTTTCATGTGTTTCTGTCAATTTCAGTGTTATTGGGCCCAAACTAGTCGCTTTTCATCAGAACTGATGCAGACTCACCCTAAAGCCTCGGCTGCGCTGGCAGGGTCACGGCGCACACTGTTACATGCATTTTCATGTGTTTCTGTCAATTTCAGTGTTATTGGGCCCAAACTAGTGGCTTTTCATCAGAACCGATGCAGACTCACCCAAAAGGCTCGGCTGCGCTGGCAGGGTCACGGCGCACACCGTACATGCATTTTCATGTGTTTCTGTCAATTTCAGTGTTATTGGGCCTAAACTAGTCGCTTTTCATCAGAACCGATGCAGACTCACCCAAAAGGCTCGGCTGCGCTGGCAGGGTCAGGGCACACACCGTACATGCATTTTCATGTGTTTCTGTCAATTTCAGTGTTATTGGGCCCAAACTAGTCGCTTTTCATCAGAACCGATGCAGACTCACCCTAAAGCCTCGGCTGCGCTGGCAGGGTCACGGCGCACACCGTTACATGCATTTTCATGTTTTTCTGTCAATTTCAATGTTATTGGGCCTAAACTAGTCGCTTTTCATCAGAACTGATGCAGACTCACCTAAAAGGCTCGGCTGCGCTGGCAAGGTCAGGGCGCACACCGTACCTGCATTTTCATGTGTTTCTGTCAATTTCAGTGTTATTGGGCCTAAACTAGTCGCTTTTCATCAGAACCGATGCAGACTCACCCAAAAGGCTCGACTGCGCTGGCAGGGTCAGGGCGCACACCGTACATGCATTTTCATGTATTTCTGTCAATTTCAGTGTTATTGGGCCTAAACTAGTGGCTTTTCATCAGAACCGATGCAGACTCACCCAAAAGGCTCGGCTGCGCTGGCAGGGTCACGGTGCACACCGTACATGCATTTTCATGTGTTTCTGTCAATTTCAGTGTTATTGGGCCCAAACCAGTCGCTTTTCATCAGAACCGATGCAGACTCACCCAAAAGGCTCGGCTGCGCTGGCAGGGTCACGGCGCACGCCGTACATGCATTTTCCTGTGTTTCTGTCAATTTCAGTGTTATTGGGCCCAAACTAGTGGCTTTTCATCAGAACCGATGCAGACTCACCCAAAAGGCTCAGCTGCGCTGGCAGGGTCACGGCGCACACCGTACATGCATTTTCCTGTTTTCTGTCAATTTCAGTGTTATTGGGCCTAAACTAGTCGCTTTTCATCAGAACCGATGCAGACTCATCCAAAAGGCTTGGCTGCGCTGGCAGTGTCACGGCGCACTCCGTACATGCATTTTCATGTGTTTCTGTCAATTTCAGTGTTATTGGGCCCAAACTAGTGGCTTTTCATCAGAACCGATGCAGACTCACCCAAAAGGCTCGGCTGCGCTGGCAGGGTGAAGGCGCAAACCGTTACATGCATTTTCATGTGTTTCTGTCAATTTCAGTGTTATTGGGCCCAAACTAGTGGCTTTTCATCAGAACCGATGCAGACTCACCCAAAAGGCTCTGCTGCGCTGGCAGGGTCACGGCGCACACCGTACATGCATTTTCATGAGTTTCTGTCAATTTCAGTGTTATTGGGCCCAAACTAATGGCTTTTCATCAGAACCGATGCAGACTCACCCAAAAGGCTCGGCTGCGCTGGCAGGGTTAGGGCGCACACCGTACATGCATTTTCATGTGTTTCTGTCAATTTCAGTTTTATTGGGCCCAAACTAGTGGCTTTTCATCAGAACCGATGCAGACTCACCCAAAAGGCTCGGCTGCGCTGGCAGGGTCACGGCGCACACCGTACATGCATTTTCATGTTTTTCTGTCAATTTCAGGTTATTGGGCCCAAACTATTCGCTTTTCATCAGAACCGATGCAGACTCACCCAAAAGGCTCGGCTGCGCTGGCAGGGTTAGGGCGCACACCATACATGCATTTTCATGTGTTTCTGTCAATTTCAGGTTATTGGGCCCAAACTAGTCGCTTTTCATCAGAACCGATGCAGACTCACCCTAAAGCCTCGGCTGCGCTGGCAGGGTCACGGCGCACACCGTACATGCATTTTCATGTGTTTCTGTCAATTTCAGTGTTATTGGGCCCACACCAGTCGCTTTTCATCAGAACCGATGCAGACTCACCCAAAAGGATCGGCTGCGCTGGCAGGGTCACGGCGCACACCGTTACATGCATTTTCATGTGTTTCTGTCAATTTCAGTGTTATTGGGCCCAAACTAGTCGCTTTTCATCAGAACTGATGCAGACTCACCCTAAAGCCTCGGCTGCGCTGGCAGGGTCACGGCGCACACCGTTACATGCATTTTCATGTGTTTCTGTCAATTTCAGTGTTATTGGGCCCAAACTAGTGGCTTTTCATCAGAACCGATGCAGACTCACCCAAAAGGCTCGGCTGCGCTGGCAGGGTCACGGCGCACACCGTACATGCATTTTCATGTGTTTCTGTCAATTTCAGTGTTATTGGGCCTAAACTAGTCGCTTTTCATCAGAACCGATGCAGACTCACCCAAAAGGCTCGGCTGCGCTGGCAGGATCAGGGCGCACACCGTACATGCATTTTCATGTGTTTCTGTCAATTTCAGTGTTATTGGGCCCAAACTAGTCGCTTTTCATCAGAACCGATGCAGACTCACCCTAAAGCCTCGGCTGCGCTGGCAGGGTCACGGCGCACACCGTTACATGCATTTTCATGTTTTTCTGTCAATTTCAATGTTATTGGGCCTAAACTAGTCGCTTTTCATCAGAACTGATGCAGACTCACCTAAAAGGCTCGGCTGCGCTGGCAAGGTCAGGGCGCACACCGTACCTGCATTTTCATGTGTTTCTGTCAATTTCAGTGTTATTGGGCCTAAACTAGTCGCTTTTCATCAGAACCGATGCAGACTCACCCAAAAGGCTCGACTGCGCTGGCAGGGTCAGGGCGCACACCGTACATGCATTTTCATGTATTTCTGTCAATTTCAGTGCTATTGGGACCAAACCAGTCGCTTTTCATCAGAACCGATGCAGACTCACCCAAAAGGCTCGGCTGCGCTGGCAGGGTCACGGCGCACACCGTACATGCATTTTCATGTGTTTCTGTCAATTTCAGTGTTATTGGGCCCAAACCAGTCACTTTTCATCAGAACCGATGCACACTCACCCCAAAGGCTCGGCTGCGCTGGCAGGGTTAGGGCGCACACCGTACATGCATTTTCATGTGTTTCTGTCAATTTCAGTGTTATTGGGCCCAAACTAGTGGCTTTTCATCAGAACCGATGCAGACTCACCCAAAAGGCTGGGCTGCGCTGGCAGGGTCACGGCGCACACCGTACATGCATTTTCATGTGTTTCTGTCAATTTCAGTGTTATTGGGCCTAAACTAGTGGCTTTTCATCAGAACCGATGCAGACTCACCCAAAAGGCTCGGCTGCGCTGGCAGGGTCACGGCGCACACCGTACATGCATTTTCATGTGCTTCTGTCAATTTCAGTGTTATTGGGCCCAAACCAGTCGCTTTTCATCAGAACCGATGCAGACTCACCCAAAAGGCTCGGCTGCGCTGGCAGGGTCACGGCGCACACCGTACATGCATTTTCATGTGTTTCTGTCAATTTCAGTGTTATTGGGCCTAAACTAGTCGCTTTTCATCAGAACCGATGCAGACTCACCCAAAAGGCTCGGCTGCGCTGGCAGGGTCAGGGCGCACACCGTACATGCATTTTCATGTGTTTCTGTCAATTTCAGTGTTATTGGGCCCAAACTAGTGGCTTTTCATCAGAACCGATGCAGACTCACCCTAAAGCCTCGGCTGCGCTGGCAGGGTCACGGCGCACACCGTTACATGCATTTTCATATTTTTCCGTCAATTTCAATGTTATTGGGCCTAAACTAGTCGCTTTTCATCAGAACTGATGCAGACTCACCCAAAAGGCTCGGCTGCGCTGGCAAGGTCAGGGCGCACACCGTACCTGCATTTTCATGTGTTTCTGTCAATTTCAGTGTGATTGGGCCTAAACTAGTGGCTTTTCATCAGAACCGATGCAGACTCACCCAAAAGGCTCGGCTGCGCTGGCAGGGTCAGGGCGCACACCGTACATGCATTTTCATGTATTTCTGTCAATTTCAGTGCTATTGGGACCAAACCAGTCGCTTTTCATCAGAACCGATGCAGACTCATCCAAAAGGCTTGGCTGCGCTGGCAGTGTCACGGCGCACTCCGTACATGCATTTTCATGTGTTTCTGTCAATTTCAGTGTTATTGGGCCCAAACTAGTGGCTTTTCATCAGAACCGATGCAGACTCACCCAAAAGGCTCGGCTGCGCTGGCAGGGTGAAGGCGCAAACCGTTACATGCATTTTCATGTGTTTCTGTCAATTTCAGTGTTATTGGGCCCAAACTAGTGGCTTTTCATCAGAACCGATGCAGACTCACCCTAAAGCCTCGGCTGCGCTGGCAGGGTCACGGCGCACACCGTTACATGCATTTTCATATTTTTCCGTCAATTTCAATGTTATTGGGCCTAAACTAGTCGCTTTTCATCAGAACTGATGCAGACTCACCCAAAAGGCTCGGCTGCGCTGGCAAGGTCAGGGCGCACACCGTACCTGCATTTTCATGTGTTTCTGTCAATTTCAGTGTGATTGGGCCTAAACTAGTGGCTTTTCATCAGAACCGATGCAGACTCACCCAAAAGGCTCGGCTGCGCTGGCAGGGTCAGGGCGCACACCGTACATGCATTTTCATGTATTTCTGTCAATTTCAGTGCTATTGGGACCAAACCAGTCGCTTTTCATCAGAACCGATGCAGACTCATCCAAAAGGCTTGGCTGCGCTGGCAGTGTCACGGCGCACTCCGTACATGCATTTTCATGTGTTTCTGTCAATTTCAGTGTTATTGGGCCCAAACTAGTGGCTTTTCATCAGAACCGATGCAGACTCACCCAAAAGGCTCGGCTGCGCTGGCAGGGTGAAGGCGCAAACCGTTACATGCATTTTCATGTGTTTCTGTCAATTTCAGTGTTATTGGGCCCAAACTAGTGGCTTTTCATCAGAACCGATGCAGACTCACCCAAAAGGCTCTGCTGCGCTGGCAGGGTCACGGCGCACACCGTACATGCATTTTCATGAGTTTCTGTCAATTTCAGTGTTATTGGGCCCAAACTAGTCGCTTTTCATCAGAACCGATGCAGACTCACCCTTAAGCCTCGGCTGCGCTGGCAGGGTCACGGCGCACACCGTTACATGCATTTTCATGTTTTTCTGTCAATTTCAGTGTTATTGGGCCCAAACTAGTCGCTCTTCATCAGAACTGATGCAGACTCACCCAAAAGGCTCGGCTGCGCAGGCAGGGTCAGGGCGCACACCGTACATGCATTTTCATGTGTTTCTGTCAATTTCAGTGTTATTGGGCCCAAACTAGTGGCTTTTTCATCAGAACCGATGCAGACTCACCCAAAAGGCTCGGCTGCGCTGGCAGGGTCAGGGCGCACACCGTACATGCATTTTCATGTGTTTCTGTCAATTTCAGTGTTATTGGGCCTAAACTAGTGGCTTTTCATCAGAACCGATGCAGACTCACCCAAAAGGCTCGGCTGCGCTGGCAGGGTCACGGCGCACACCGTACATGCATTTTCATGTGTTTCTGTCAATTTCAGTGTTATTGGGCCCAAACTAGTGGCTTTTCATCAGAACCGATGCAGACTCACCCAAAAGGCTCGGCTGCGCTGGCAGGGTCACGGCGCACACCGTACATGCATTTTCATGTGTTTCTTTCAATTTCAGTGTTATTGGGCCTAAACTAGTCGCTTTTCATCAGAACCGATGCAGACTCACCCAAAAGGCTCGGCTGCGCTGGCAGGGTCAGGGCGCACACCGTACATGCATTTTCATGTGTTTCTGTCAATTTCAGTGTTATTGGGCCCAAACTAGTCGCTTTTCATCAGAACCGATGCAGACTCACCCTAAAGCCTCGGCTGCGCTGGCAGGGTCACGGCGCACACCGTTACATGCATTTTCATGTTTTTCTGTCAATTTTAGTGTTATTGGGCCCTAACCAGTCGCTTTTCATCAGAACCGATGCAGACTCACCCAAAAGGCTCGGCTGCTCTGGCAGGGTTAGGGCGCACACCGTACATGCATTTTCATGTGTTTCTGTCAATTTCAGTGTTATTGGGCCCAAACTAGTCGCTTTTCATCAGAACCGATGTAGACTCATCCAAAAGGCTCGGCTGCGCTGGCAGTGTCACGGCGAACACCGTACATGCATTTTCATGTGTTTCTGTCAATTTCAGTGTTATTGGGCCCAAAGTAGTGGCTTTTCATCAGAACCGATGCAGACTCACCCTTAAGCCTCGGCTGCGCTGGCAGGGTCAGGGCGCACACCGTACATGCATTTTCATGTGTTTCTGTCAATTTCAGTGTTATTGGGCCTAAACTAGTGGCTTTTCATTAGAACCGATGCAGACTCACCCAAAAGGCTCGGCTGCACTGGCAGGGTCACGGCGCACACCGTACATGCATTTTCATGTGTTTCTGTCAATTTCAGTGTTATTGGGCCCAAACTAGTCGCTTTTCATCAGAACCGATGTAGACTCATCCAAAAGGCTCGGCTGCGCTGGCAGTGTCACGGCGAACACCGTACATGCATTTTCATGTGTTTCTGTCAATTTCAGTGTTATTGGGCCCAAAGTAGTGGCTTTTCATCAGAACCGATGCAGACTCACCCTTAAGCCTCGGCTGCGCTGGCAGGGTCAGGGCGCACACCGTACATGCATTTTCATGTGTTTCTGTCAATTTCAGTGTTATTGGGCCTAAACTAGTGGCTTTTCATTAGAACCGATGCAGACTCACCCAAAAGGCTCGGCTGCACTGGCAGGGTCACGGCGCACACCGTACATGCATTTTCATGTGTTTCTGTCAATTTCAGTGTTATTGGGCCCAAACTAGTCGCTTTTCATCAGAACCGATGCAGACTCACCCAAAAGGCTCGGCTGCACTGGCAGGGTCAGGGCACACACCGTACATGCATTTTCATGTGTTTCTGTCAATTTCAGTGTTATTGGGCCTAAACTAGTGGCTTTTCATCAGAACCGATGCAGACTCACCCTTAAGCCTCGGCTGCGCTGGCAGGGTCACGGCGCACACCGTACATGCATTTTCATGTGTTTCTGTCAATTTCAGTGTTATTGGGCCCAAACTAGTCGCTTTTCATCAGAACCGATGCAGACTCACCCTAAAGCCTCGGCTGCGCTGGCAGGGTCACGGCGCACACCGTACATGCATTTTCATGTGTTTCTGTCAATTTCAGTGTTATTGGGCCCAAACCAGTCGCTTTTCATCAGAACCGATGCAGACTCACCCAAAAGGCTCGGCTGCACTGGCAGGGTCAGGGCTCACACCGTACATGCATTTTCATGTGTTTCTGTCAATTTCAGTGTTATTGGGCCCAAACTAGTCGCTTTTCATCAGAACCGATGCAGACTCATCCTAAAGCCTCGGCTGCGCTGGCAGGGTCACGGCGCACACCGTTACATGCATTTTCATGTTTTTCTGTCAATTTCAGTGTTATTGGGCCTAAACTAGTCGCTTTTCATCAGAACTGATGCAGACTCACCCAAAAGGCTCGGCTGCGCTGGCAGGGTCACGGCGCACACCGTACATGCATTTTCATGTGTTTCTGTCAATTTCAGTGTTATTGGGCCCAAACTAGTGGCTTTTCATCAGAACCGATGCAGACTCACCCAAAAGGCTCAGCTGCGCTGGCAGGGTCACGGCGCACACCGTTACATGCATTTTCATGTTTTTCTGTCAATTTCAGTGTTATTGGGCCTAAACTAGTCGCTTTTCATCAGAACTGATGCAGACTCACCCAAAAGGCTCGGCTGCGCTGGCAGGGTCAGGGCGCACACCGTACATGCATTTTCATGTGTTTCTGTCAATTTCAGTGTTATTGGGCCTAAACTAGTGGCTTTTCATCAGAACCGATGCAGACTCACCCTTAAGCCTCGGCTGCGCTGGCAGGGTCAGGGCGCGCACCGTACATGCATTTTCATGTGTTTCTGTCAATTTCAGTGTTATTGGGCCCAGACTAGTCGCTTTTCATCAGAACCGATGCAGACTCACCCTAAAGCCTCGGCTGCGCTGGCAGGGTCACGGCGCACACCGTTACATGCATTTTCATGGTTTTCTGTCAATTTCAGTGTTATTGGGCCTAAACTAGTCGCTTTTCATCAGAACTGATGCAGACTCACCCAAAAGGCTCGGCTGCGCTGGCAGGGTCAGGGCACACACCGTACCTGCATTTTCATGTGTTTCTGTCAATTTCAGTGTTATTGGGCCTAAACTAGTGGCTTTTCATCAGAACCGATGCAGACTCACCCAAAAGGCTCGGCTGCGCTGGCAGGGTCACGGCGCACACCGTACATGCATTTTCATGTGTTTCTGTCAATTTCAGTGTTATTGGGCCCAAACTAGTCGCTTTTCATCAGAACCGATGCAGACTCACCCAAAAGGCTCGGCTGCGCTGGCAGGGTCACGGCGCACACCGTACATGCATTTTCATGTGTTTCTGTCAATTTCAGTGTTATTGGGCCCAAACCAGTCGCTTTTCATCAGAACCGATGCAGACTCACCCAAATGGCTCGGCTGCGCTGGCAGGGTCAGGGCGCACACTGTACATGCATTTTCATGTGTTTCTGTCAATTTCAGTGTTATTGGGCCCAAACTAGTGGCTTTTCATCAGAACCGATGCAGATTCACCCAAAAGGCTCGGCTGCGCTGGCAGGGTCACGGCGCACACCGTACATGCATTTTCATGTGTTTCTGTCAATTTCAGTGTTATTGGGCCCAACCTAGTGGCTTTTCATCAGAACCGATGCAGACTCACCCAAAAGGCTCGGCTGCGCTGGCAGGGTTAGGGCGCACACCGTACATGCATTTTCATGTGTTTCTGTCAATTTCAGTGTTATTGGGCCCAACCTAGTGGCTTTTCATCAGAACCGATGCAGACTCACCCAAAAGGCTCGGCTGCGCTGGCAGGGTCACGGCGCACACCGTTACATGCATTTTCATGTGTTTCTGTCAATTTCAGTGTTATTGGGCCAAAACTAGTCACTTTTCATCAGAACCGATGCAGACTCACCCTAAAGCCTCGGCTGCGCTGGCAGGGTCAGGGCGCACACCGTACATGCATTTTCATGTGTTTCTGTCAATTTCAGTGTTATTGGGCCCAAACTAGTGGCTTTTCATCAGAACCGATGCAGACTCACCCAAAAGGCTCGGCTGCGCTGGCAGGGTCACGGCGCACACCGTACATGCATTTTCATGTGTTTCTGTCAATTTCAGTGTTATTGGGCCCAAACTAGTCGCTTTTCATCAGAACCGATGCAGACTCATCCTAAAGCCTCGGCTGCGCTGGCAGGGTCACGGCGCACACCGTTACATGCATTTTCATGTTTTTCTGTCAATTTCAGTGTTATTGGGCCTAAACTAGTCGCTTTTCATCACAACTGATGCAGACTCACCCAAAAGGCTCGGCTGCGCTGGCAGGGTCAGGGCGCACACCGTACATGCATTTTCATGTGTTTCTGTCAATTTCAGTGTTATTGGTCCCAAACTAGTCGCTTTTCATCAGAACCGATGCAGACTCACCCAAAAGGCTCGGCTGCGCTGGCAGTGTCACGGCGCACACCGTACATGCATTTTCATGTGTTTCTGTCAATTTCAGTGTTATTGGGCCCAAACTAGTGGCTTTTCATCAGAACCGATGCAGATTCACCCAAAAGGCTCGGCTGCGCTGGCAGGGTCACGGCGCACACCGTACATGCATTTTCATGTGTTTCTGTCAATTTCAGTGTTATTGGGCCTAAACTAGTGGCTTTTCATCAGAACCGATGCAGACTCACCCAAAAGGCTCGGCTGCGCTGGCAGGGTCACGGCGCACACCGTACATGCATTTTCATGTATTTCTGTCAATTTCAGTGTTATTGGGCCCAAACCAGTCGCTTTTCATCAGAACCGATGCAGACTCACCCATAAGGCTCGGCTGCACTGGCAGGGTCAGGGCACACACCGTACATGCATTTTCATGTGTTTCTGTCAATTTCAGTGTTATTGGGCCCAAACCAGTCGCTTTTCATCAGAACCGATGCAGACTCACCCAAAAGGCTGGGCTGCGCTGGCAGGGTCACGGCGCGCACCGTTACATGCATTTTCATGTGTTTCTGTCAATTTCAGTGTTATTGGGCCCAAACTAGTGGCTTTTCATCAGAACCGATGCAGACTCACCCAAAAGGCTCGGCTGCACTGGCAGGGTCAGGGCGCACACGGTACATGCATTTTCATGTGTTTCTGTCAATTTCAGTGTTATTGGGCCCAAACTAGTCGCTTTTCATCAGAACCGATGCAGACTCACCCTTAAGCCTCGGCTGCGCTGGCAGGGTCACGGCGCACACCGTACATGCATTTTCATGTGTTTCTGTCAATTTCAGTGTTATTGGGCCCAAACTAGTCGCTTTTCATCAGAACCGATGCAGACTCACCCTAAAGCCTCGGCTGCGCTGGCAGGGTCACGGCGCACACCGTACATGCATTTTCATGTGTTTCTGTCAATTTCAGTGTTATTGGGCCCAAACCAGTCGCTTTTCATCAGAACCGATGCAGACTCACCCAAAAGGCTCGGCTGCACTGGCAGGGTCAGGGCTCACACCGTACATGCATTTTCATGTGTTTCTGTCAATTTCAGTGTTATTGGGCCCAAACTAGTCGCTTTTCATCAGAACCGATGCAGACTCATCCTAAAGCCTCGGCTGCGCTGGCAGGGTCACGGCGCACACCGTTACATGCATTTTCATGTTTTTCTGTCAATTTCAGTGTTATTGGGCCTAAACTAGTCGCTTTTCATCAGAACTGATGCAGACTCACCCAAAAGGCTCGGCTGCGCTGGCAGGGTCACGGCGCACACCGTACATGCATTTTCATGT
Source organism: Thunnus thynnus (assembly GCF_963924715.1). Classification (NCBI taxonomy): domain Eukaryota; kingdom Metazoa; phylum Chordata; class Actinopteri; order Scombriformes; family Scombridae; genus Thunnus; species Thunnus thynnus. Next base: position 1,337 of record NW_027095941.1, on the reverse strand, counting down.
GTTTCTGTCAATTTCAGTGTTATTGGGCCCAAACTAGTGGCTTTTCATCAGAACCGATGCAGACTCACCCAAAAGGCTCAGCTGCGCTGGCAGGGTCACGGCGCACACCGTTACATGCATTTTCATGTTTTTCTGTCAATTTCAGTGTTATTGGGCCTAAACTAGTCGCTTTTCATCAGAACTGATGCAGACTCACCCAAAAGGCTCGGCTGCGCTGGCAGGGTCAGGGCGCACACCGTACATGCATTTTCATGTGTTTCTGTCAATTTCAGTGTTATTGGGCCTAAACTAGTGGCTTTTCATCAGAACCGATGCAGACTCACCCTTAAGCCTCGGCTGCGCTGGCAGGGTCAGGGCGCGCACCGTACATGCATTTTCATGTGTTTCTGTCAATTTCAGTGTTATTGGGCCCAGACTAGTCGCTTTTCATCAGAACCGATGCAGACTCACCCTAAAGCCTCGGCTGCGCTGGCAGGGTCACGGCGCACACCGTTACATGCATTTTCATGGTTTTCTGTCAATTTCAGTGTTATTGGGCCTAAACTAGTCGCTTTTCATCAGAACTGATGCAGACTCACCCAAAAGGCTCGGCTGCGCTGGCAGGGTCAGGGCACACACCGTACCTGCATTTTCATGTGTTTCTGTCAATTTCAGTGTTATTGGGCCTAAACTAGTGGCTTTTCATCAGAACCGATGCAGACTCACCCAAAAGGCTCGGCTGCGCTGGCAGGGTCACGGCGCACACCGTACATGCATTTTCATGTGTTTCTGTCAATTTCAGTGTTATTGGGCCCAAACTAGTCGCTTTTCATCAGAACCGATGCAGACTCACCCAAAAGGCTCGGCTGCGCTGGCAGGGTCACGGCGCACACCGTACATGCATTTTCATGTGTTTCTGTCAATTTCAGTGTTATTGGGCCCAAACCAGTCGCTTTTCATCAGAACCGATGCAGACTCACCCAAATGGCTCGGCTGCGCTGGCAGGGTCAGGGCGCACACCGTACATGCATTTTCATGTGTTTCTGTCAATTTCAGTGTTATTGGGCCCAAACTAGTGGCTTTTCATCAGAACCGATGCAGATTCACCCAAAAGGCTCGGCTGCGCTGGCAGGGTCACGGCGCACACCGTACATGCATTTTCATGTGTTTCTGTCAATTTCAGTGTTATTGGGCCCAACCTAGTGGCTTTTCATCAGAACCGATGCAGACTCACCCAAAAGGCTCGGCTGCGCTGGCAGGGTTAGGGCGCACACCGTACATGCATTTTCATGTGTTTCTGTCAATTTCAGTGTTATTGGGCCCAACCTAGTGGCTTTTCATCAGAACCGATGCAGACT